>NW_026940574.1:0-11966 GCF_032062105.1 Saccostrea cuccullata | reverse complement strand
GCTTGGTCTATTTTTCTAGAACATTTTAATGGTAGAGCACTTTTCCATTCTGGAGAAATACGCACTTCCAAATCCCTACATCTTAATACAGACGCTAGCAATTTAGGATTTGGGTGTACTTTTGGCAAGAAATGGTTTTACGGCTCCTTTCAGCAACAGTGGTTAGAATACCATATTTCAGTAAGAGAATTTTTTCCCATTGTCCTTGCAATGGAAATGTGGGGTGAGGGGCTCCCAATCACATCAGTTGTATTACACTCAGACAACAGTGCGGTAGTTCATGTTATAAACAAAACCTCCTCCAAGGATCCAAATTTATAACATTGCTTATGTTTTACAACTCACTCTATTTTGTTTGAGGTTTTTTGTTGTTGTGTATATATGTATATATAAGATTTTGGCAAAACAATCCGAAAATCGTCTCATTTCCTGGTTTGGTTTTCTGCATTATATATATAACGCATGTTTCCTGTTGCAGCTCAGGCCTGAACTCTGAATAAACAGTACCAAACTCTGAATAAACAGTACCAAACTCGAGGTATCTATTCATTTTAGCGGCTGTTATTATTAGCAATATTATTAAATTCAGTGATTTCTTTTGGGAAGTTCCATGGTTTTATACTTTTTATTGGAATAAATAATACACAAGCACTTGAATTTTTATCAACCAAACACTCTATATAAAGCCATATATCGACAAATATCAATTTTTTTCACATCAGTAAGATAAATACATATTTATTAATCAATACCCAAGTACGTGTGCCCCTCTATATTATATAACTTCACATACTCAGTATATCATGGTATATATAGGGATATAATTTTTCGATATTTGGCTTATTGAGCGTGTGATTGATAAAAAAAGGTACATGTTATTGTATTTCAAATATTTTGTGAAATCAATAAATAAATCAATTTTACAATTATATTCATCACTATGTTGCATATGTCCTAAACATTAATTCAATGACATTCAATAATTATTACTGTACCTCTGATTCGGTCGAAGCCCATATCCTTTCACTTTTTTCTTCTTGTTTTTCGGTCCGTGCTTGCATTCGTACTTTATAAATAGGAATCGAAAATTTTCATCATAAGTTCTCTTCACTTTTAGATTTTCACTTTTTGTTGTTTTACGTCTGTCACGGTAAAAGTATCAAATGTGTCGCCTACATCCATCCCTTCCTCCATTTTTGCGCTATCTCATTTTCCCGCGACAGCAGCCTCCGATCTCTCTGGCCAACTTCGGCCGATTCCGCAGCGTGGGGCGGGCCATTGATCACCCGGGGGAATTTTAAAAACGAAATTTGACGTGTAATATCCAAAATTAACTATGACAAACCAGTACTTCAAAGATTTTTTACGAAAAATAATAATTCTAGATCTGCTGATAAACAAAAGTGTATTACGGTTCCAATCTCCTATCACAGTCACTTGATGTTTTAAACACTTCTTTTAATAAATGAAAAAATCCCCATGCTTCAGCCATAATAACATTGAAATATGGGGATTTTTTTAACTTTATGATAAGAAAGGTTAAAAACGTCCAGTGTTTGTTTATTATATTTATCATAAGGAAATATCTTACCCCTAAATATGTACATGTAAAGAAAGAGCGTGATATTGAGTAAAAATTATTTAATCAACATATCATGTAGAAATAACTCTTTTACTTTTTTAAAAGGATTGTCTAAAAAATAACTCGCACTCTTAAAACATTTTGACTTCTTTAATAGTCTTAAAGCGAAACCGTTCATGTGTACGTGTTAAATAACAACAACAAACAACAGGCATGTAGCACAATTTGTATAATAGCTGCAGGTCTTGTGTGAAAAATAAATGGGATGGATGACCCCAGAGCTACAGTGCCACACATTAAAAAAACACATGTACTTGTGGACAGGACCCCCCTTTCAATATCTATGACCCCTTGAATTTTTTTTAAATTTATATTTATTACACTTCCTTTTCATGTTTACAATGCGAAAAAATGAGTTACAAAACTCATATTTTTTGTACGGAACGCGGCCAGATAGCATCGTTTGTGAAAGTGGGGGGTATCCAGAATTTTTTTTTACTTACCTGAAGAAGTTGACAAGCAAAAAAAATGTCGAATATCGTATTACATGGGGGGGGGTGGTGTTAAAGCCAATTTTCTTGAATGCCACATTATTTTTCTGATGTACGACATGTCATTTTTAAAGCATAACAGCGTGCACAATAAGTTGTGGGTATTTTAGAGGAGTTATTTCTCTGTTTATTGTCGTGCGGATAGACACTTCCTTTAAATTCATTCGCTGTAGGTCATGAATTAGGTACATTGCAGGCCGAATATTATTATGTTCGCCTTCACTTCGGCGCATGTCATCATTGGGAAATCACTCGTTCCTCGTATGACTCGTGATTGCCGATGCAGTTCTCGTGATAGAGTTCAATTAAGAGACAAGACTTTCATTATTGTCTCATTAAGTGCAAGTATCGAAGTAAATACGATATAAACTAATACAAAATGAGTGAATTGAGCATTAATGCACATGAACTGGTGTAATGATTGTGCTCTAAATTTAAATCTGTCAATCTATAATTAACAAATATCAAGCCAACATCAGAAGTTTCTTTTCAATCAAGCACTGCTCTCTGACATTATCAGTTCTCATGGTAAAGTTCTTCTAGACTCCCTAAAGTCATCTGTTGTCAATTATTATTAAATGCATGGGAATATGTTCAATCTGATGGTCACTTAATAAATAGTTAGTAAATTAGATAGACGTGTTCTTTCACCTCTCCCTCACAACATTACAACAGGTTGGGCACAGTTCCTTTTTCGGGGAAGTATTACTATGAAAGGAAATTATTACTCTTTTCAGTAATAATAAAAACCTTACTAAATTCTGGAATGTTAACTCGTTTCTTCTATATTCTTGTGTTTGCTTGGAATAAAGTTTAAAAGTGCAATATTTTCACATACTGTAAATATATACCGGTATAGTCTATTGAGTGTATGCATGCTCAAAACTAATATATTTGGTGCTGCGAAAACCTGAAAAAAGAGTGTTGAATTATTTCTTTGATATAGCTTTATTGCGGAAGCTTTGGTGGCAGAGGGCCTAAGCTACCACACAAATTGCAGAGTAACATTTGTACATACCACTGAACAGCAAGAGATAATGGCTCAACTAACTCGTTTTCAAGCTACAATTCGTCCTATAAACCCACTCCGCTTTTCTTGTGAAATACCATAAGAGTGATTTTTCAGCTTAGTATCGCATTTCTAGTCCATATCCCATATACAGTAGTGACACTACAGTATCAGTAAGATTGAATACGTTCAGCACATGCTAACTCGTTCAGGAAATTATTCGTTCTAATTTAATTTTATGCTATTTATTTAGATTCATTGTAAAATATAATTTTAAATACCACTGCTTTATTTAAGAAATGAATTTAATTTTTGAAGATTCATGAGGTATATGAACTACGACGCTTCACGCCGGCATATTTCATGAAGCGCGTTATTCATGATATATGCCGGCTTGAAGCGTTGTAGTTCATATACCTCATGAATCTTCAAAAATTAAATTCATTTCTTATATCTACCTAATTTTACTGAGGACTTGCCATACATTTACACCATTCAACTGTCATTTTTAAAGCAAAACAGCTTGCACTATAGTTTTACGTCAAGTGACGCGACAATGGATATATTCATGCGCATCCATGGTACATGTAGTTCACGAGAAAATAAACACTGCTCCTATTTGCAAAAGAATCTTAAGGAAAATTATTTGGAAATGTAAATATTTACAGATGAAAATAATTATTTTAAATATTAAATTTCAACCCATAGTCTTTTTGAAGATGGTTTAAGAATGTACGCCCTTATTGAATTCCATACTTTTCGTATCATGTATCATCAGGGAAAATTTAAGTCTGGTATTACAACTATACGTGAGTTAAAATTCATGTGCATGTTCAAAAGATGCCACCTCAACGAAACCAAGCTATGAAATTTTCCGTCTAAGAATAAACTAGAGGTACTGTGAGCGATGAGCTCACTAAATGATACCCCCCGCCTCCATATGGTTATAATGACAAAGTCCATGTTTTGCTGTGGCCGGGAAACCCAAATTATGTGTCGGATCAAAACGTAAAATAGGAGGTGCATAATGGCAATATGTAATAAAGATTCTGTGAAAGTTTCATGAAATTTCATTCAGTGGTATGAGAGGAGTTGTGGATAAGAGATGGGTACCCCAAAGCGTAACAGACGGACGGACGGACAGACGTACAGACGGACGGAATTAACGATTACTATATACCCTCCCGCTTTTCAAGCGGAGGGTATAATTCAAGCGGGGGGTATAATAATAATATATATATAAGGGAAATGTTCACATCAGTTTAGAGAATACTCACGAAGTCGCATGATAAAATCTCCTCCTACTCCTTCTTGCAGCACTAGAGGACCAGTATAATTTGGTTATAGTCATACATGGCACACTTTATTGGTTTATGTTTATAGTAAAATTGGAAGCCATTTAGAATCTTATTGGAGCAAATTGGAAATCCGTAATTAAACTTCTGAGATTTATAAGGAAGCAATGAAAGATCTGGATGACATTGACTGCACAGAATCCATAAAATATTCTGACAAAAGTCTGCAAAAAATAAGAACATTTTCGGAGACAGAGAATGCATTGTAGACATTAAAAACACTCGTAGAAAAAGGATAGGCTAAGGACAAAAACAGTGTGCCTACAGAAGCAAAAGAATAGTGTAGTCAAGGGTGAAACGTTTACTGAATTTTGTAAACGTTTAAACGGATAGCAGTAAACGAAACGGTACCGTTTAAACGGGAGATATTCTATGTTGGATTTTTATGGCTACTTACTCATGAAACTCGAATTTAATAATCAATTATTTCAGTTTAATATAAGTTTGAGTTGTTATTACAAATTTATTGTTGGTCTTTATGATTTAAACGTAAGAATTTGAGGCGCATTAAACTCATTCACTTTCTATCTCGTCACCCAACTGCTTGGTTTGTTTGGCTACCGGACGTAGAAAAAATAATTGTAAAGATGGTTCTTTTAATCTCGAAAAAAGTAAAACAAGACCTGCTGACTGTATCGAAACTTTTCAAAGACTTGTAAAAAAATGTATTATATTTATTTAATCAAAATATGTCAAGTTTTATATTTCAAGTGTCGTAAAACATCGCTAGTATTAGCAACTCGAAATTTATTACCGGTCTGTTAGCCCGTATCGGGTTTTAGATATTTCATTCAATATGCTTCCGGTTTAAATTGATGCTTATCCAATGGTCAAAGACGGTGTTTCTTTTGTAAATTATGAAATAAAACAATTTGTTTGTGTTCAACATTATTTCTGATAGACATTGATAATGACCTTCGTGTAAACGTTTACTCAAACTGTAAACGTTTAGAGCATATAATCGAAACGTCGCCGTTTACACGTGTAATCATTTCGCCCTTAAGTGTAGTTGCATAGAAATTACAATTCAGATCGGTCTCCTAATAAAAAAAATGTTGAATCATTATTCAAAAACTACTGAGGTCCAAGATGATGTCCAAATCACATTCTAGTACAAAGGTATTGAAGCTTCCTTTCCGAGATTTTATTTACTGACTTCAATGAACAACGAAATCTAAGATTATGTACACTAGTGAAGCCTCTGCAATGAATACTAATCAAAACAAACCAAGGAACCCTTAGTAATACATCCCAAACCATAGGTACCATGGTGAAAGATAGGAACTGACCTTTTCTCCATAAGAGACGAGGATAACTGAATATTTTATTACAGTCTATACTAGTCTGACTTCTGGGAAGTCAACGCACTCTGCTCTACACCAGATACCATCATCTGATGGAGCACTTTAGTCGCCACACGAATCCAAAGACGGTCATAGGCGACAATGGACCGTAATTTACAAATGACGCATTTAGAAATTTCGCATATGAATGGTAATCGATTTCGCTACCTGTTCATTCTACCACATACGGGACAAACCTTTTTGTCTTTTTCTTTGTCTATAAAGTAGTGAAAGACAACCCTATATACATATTTGTTGGATTGGTCATCATTCCAAACAAGGCATTTCCCATTGACATATTTCCTCTGTCTGCATGCTAAAAAGATAGGAAAAAAAACCTATAACAATAGTGTGTAAAATTAAATTTATAGAGAAATCACTTAATTTTAAATCACATCATTTTAAATTACTTACCATTGAATATGTGTTTGCTTCATCAACTACAATTGCTCGCTGGTAGACCTCCGATTTCAGAACATCTCGCCATTTCAAGTCTCCAACCAGCTTTTCGGGACTAGCATAAATAATATCACATTCCCCAATTATTAAATCACTAGTTTTATTCCAGTTTTTTCCTATGTAAGTGGCTTTGAAACCTAGAACTGTCGATTTTTTGCACCGATCAAACATGATGGGAATCAGCGGCGTTATTATTACGATGCATACGTCTGGAGAAAGTACTCAATGCATGCATAGGTAAGAGATTTTTGACTTCCTGTTTTGGTACCGACAAAAACGTCTTTTATGTCCATTACAGCCCTCAGCCTTCTTTTGATAAAAATTGCTCTGTTACGTGAACTGTGATTGGCTGAAGTTGACGTAAGCTAAAGACAACTTCCATTAGGTGGCGCTCATCGGGGTTTACAAGATCAAAGGTGAAAAGAGGAGAGGAGCGTCACCCTTGGCTAGCGTAGATGGAGTTTTGGATATTTTGTTACATCTGTACTTGATTGCATAAGAACGTTAAAGGCGTTTATTCTGCTGTTCTTCACTGAATTCATGTCTTTAGACGACTCTAGATGACCATCACAAACAGTTCTAGTAATGTTTAGAAAAAACGTATCAAAGTTTTGTCAAAACCGAGTGCAACTCGCACAAGTATCATGAAATTGGAGTCAAAATAGTCTACTCTGTTCATTTTTTTTTCGGTGACACTTCCTCGTTGTAGGCTTTCATCATTCTCACGTAATAAATCACTTAAAATATCAAACCATCTCTCCTCTTCATGGTATTCATAGATTCTATTTTTAATAACATTGTCCTTATTGATAAAATCGTTGCAACACAATGCAACGTCAACGTATCCCTGTTCTCGGTGTCTTTTCCGCCGCCATGTTAAAACTTGACAGAGCATGTATTATCTGAGTTACGTGAGAGTTTGTGTACATGCAAGGGACATTTACCTGGTAATTCAAGCACTTAATTGACACATTATAAGCCATTAAATAAACATACCACAGTTAACACAGATATTGGCCGAGATGTCAATGATTTTTGGTCGAAAATTGACTCCAAAATGAAGGGTCAGATAAGGGGTGGGAATTCTCATGTCAGTTTTAATATTTTTGTCAGTTTTATCTTTCAGTCATTTTAAAAACTGAATTCAGCTGGGTTGCTTGTAGAGCTTTCCATCAGTGATAAACAGTGCCTGTCAGAAATAATTACTGAGTTTATTTAGATACCTATGTCATAAAAAATTGATTGCAGATAATTATGCCATGCATTACACATGGCAGATCACTTTGTCTGCAAATTTTCATCAAATAAAAAGTATATTTCACATAGCTGTAAAACTTGCAAAAGCTTGGATATATGTGTAAAACAAAAAGAAAAAACAATGAATTGTCGACTGAAAATGAAATTTTATAGCAAACAAAGTTAACATGACATTGAGGTATATCAACAAGAAATAATTTAAACGTTTCGCTCTTCAGATATTTGATACCAGACCTATACTGAGTACTTAGTTTGATAAAGTCTGTCAAGTCCTCATGGGTTACTGCGAGAAAGCTGTGTGAATCAGACAGTTTCCATTGCCGGTTTGTTTCCACGATCCCATTCCATCACATAAAACATTTTTCCAATGTCCAATAAATTTGATGCTGTATACAAATGAAATATTTTCATTGATATGTGATGGAATGTTTTGGCTATGTTATTTTCATATTGATTACTAGTTAAGTTTGAACAGCTTCTTTTGTGTCCACGCCCTTTGATGATCTCTTATAAACTGGCATTATGGTGTCGTTTTGATTATATACATTTTCTGACTCAAGTGAGGACGAAAGGCTTCCGGTGACGATGAGAGTCATGATGACGGTAAAGGTAAAGGAGAGTGAGAAGTCAATACTTGACAGGGAGTCAGGTTCACTTTCAGGCTCAGAGGAAATAGGTATGGAATCCTGTAATTGACATGAGTCTTTGTCTCTAAGGATCCGTCGTCTAGCTTTTTTTCAGAGATGAGGGTGATGTAGATGTTGAATCTGACTGTTCTCCGAGTTTGATAGGTGATTTTTTAGGTGATGATAGGATTTCAATTATATCATCAGTATCCTCATCAATAACCTTTGTAACATGGATCCTCCTCTTTAATGTTGGTTTCTTCCTTCTATTTATTGTTGGATTGATTGATTGATTGTATATTGTTTAACGTCCCTCTCGAGAATTTTTCACTCATATGGAGACGTCACCGATGCCGGTGAAGGGCTCCAAATTTAGACCTCGGCACTCAGGGCCATTGAGCAGTGAGGGTTCTACCGTTACACGGGACCTACGTTTTTAATGTCATATCCGAAAGACCCGTGACTTTCACTTCTGATGCCGAGCACTTGGCGAAGGAACAGTCGCTACCTATTTTTACGTCTTAGGTTTGACGCGGCGCCGGGAACGAGAATTTTTCGCCACTCCTTGAAAATTGTAAAATATATCTTAATAATATTAAATAAATAAAAAAATAAATAAATAATACAATTATATTTTAGAGATGATACTTATTTATACTTCATAAATCATCAAAAACATAAAAGTTATCGGAATTCCTTTTCTACTTTCATTCGATGAACATGTTAGTGTGATACATGTACATATATTGACAACAAAAGTACATGCATTTACAAATTTTAAACAAGATTCCCATGGGCCACATCGCTCACCTGAGCACTGTGGCTGGGAAAAAGTAGAAACTGGTTTATTATTGAATAGTTTATATCCAAAAGTAGACCAATCATGGCTTTTTTATTTTTGATAAGATGATTTTTAAAGAATTTCCTTATATATTCTTATGTAAAACTTTGATTGGCTATTGTGGCCCCGCCCTATGCCCGGGGGTCATGATTTGAACAAACTTGAATCTACACTACCTGAGGATGCTTCCATATAAATATGATCAATCATGACTGCGGTATTCTTAAAAACAAGATTTTTAAGAATTTTCCTATATATATTTCTATGTAAAATTTTGGTCGGCCATTGTGGCCCCGCCCTACCCCCGGCGGTCATGATTTGAACAAACTTGAATCTACACTACCTGAGGATGCTTCCTTATAAATATGATCAATTATGGCTTCGTTATTCCTACATATTTCTATGTTAAACTTTGGTCGGCCATTGTGGCCACGCCCTACCCCCGGAGGTCAAGATTTGAACAAATTTGAATCTACACTACCTGAGGACGTTTCCCCATAAGTTTCATCTTTCCTGGCACAGTGGTTCTTGAGAAGAAGATTTTTAAAAGATACCAACATATTTTCATTAATTCCCAATTATCTCCCCTTGAAAGAGGGCGTAGCCCTTCATTTGAACAAACTTGAATCCCCTTCACCCAAGGATGCTTTGTGGCAAGTTTGGTTGGAAATGGCCCAGTGGTTCTTTAGAAGAAGTCGAAAATGCGAAAAGTTTACAACGAACAGACAACGGACAAATTGTGATCAGAAAAGCTCACTTGAGCCTTTTGCTCAGGTGAGCTAAAAAAGGAATATTTTTTATTTTTACAAAATTTAATTCACAAATAAATCTGAAAGTGATATTCTGTTAGGAATTCATGCATGCCTGTGACTGTATCTGCATATTACTTCTTCAAGAAAACCTTCGACATTATAGAATTTTTTTCCGTAGTATTGAAACTGGATTTATTTTTTCATTTAGAGAGTGAAACTTTGAAACAGTTTGTGAAAAACTGAAAAACAACAAAATGTGATGTGAAAATACATTGAGACCTTTATATACATATCAGTCTACTATATGCTCTTATTTTGTATATTGTTTAATGGACGTTGAGATTGAATACTGTTCGTTATTTCCATATCCTTCTTTATGTAAAAAATAATAATTTTGCTGCTATTTTGTTTCAGTCTGTCTCTTGTTATTTTTAAAAATTAAATAACCAGAGGAAAGCTGTTCCCCTCGTTGAAATGTGGTGGTCATTATTTTTTTTTATTGTTTCCCGTTTCTTTGTTTTTCATTTTGTATTTTATAGACTACACCATTTTCAATTTTTTGGCTAAAACATTGTACGTTTGTTTTGCTTATTCTAGACACTTTTTTGTATATTCCGTGATATTGCAAGTAAGAATTCTGCCTTAGCGTTATCCGATCCTAAGCAAGGCGCGAGAACTCGTACAAATTCTAGGATTAGTTCATACATATCATGGATTTTTGCTTTTACAATTATTTTGGAACTCTTACGCGAAAGGAAGAGAAAATATAATATGTAAACAAACTATGGAGGGAAACCTATCAAGAGACAAAAAGGGTCGATTTAGAAAGAAGACCCCTGTATCTCAAGATGTTGACTGTAATAATAACGAAATCAAGGAAGACAACAGTCTGCGAGAGTACAAAAGCAATTCGATCGTGTCTGATGCAGATCATGAGACACACAGTGATCAACATCAAGACAGCCGTACTATCTGATACAACTTTACCTCTAATCAAAGGCATCAATGACTCTCATTTTGATTTTGTTCATTTCATTTGTTTTACAGTATCCATGATATAGAAAGCTGAAAATGTGTAATTCAAATAAAATGCATCAATATTACATGTACTATGCTCAGTAAGCTTTAGCAAATATGTACAAATTTCAATTGCATCATACGAACACCCTAGTACATTCTTTACAAGGGTCTCTAAAGAGTAGCTGCAATCATTATTGATAAATCATTTAATAGTTGACGTGGAAAAAAAATGGTGAACCACAAAATGTGCAAGCAGGGGATTCTGGTCTGCTTCTCTTCTCACAAACTCTTAGTCGATATAGACACATAAGTCGATGAGGACACAGAAGAACTCGATGTGGATTGAAAATTTTTTTACTCACTGGTAATGTGAATAATTTGTTTCGGTATATGTCATACTTTTCTATATTGTTGTATTTTTTCAATCTTTGTAGTTCTTTGAATGTTTTTTTTTTTTTTGCACTTTCAAGTATCAACTGGGCTTACATTATGTGCACATAATCTTCACGATGGATAATATTCCATATTTAGCAATTTCAAGAATTATGGTATGTTATCTTATCAGTTAAGTTTACAAGGGATTTTAGTACTGGTACTAGAGTCAAGAAATATCCTGAATGAAAATATCGTCATTTTCTACAGCACTTGCTGATAAGTCCAAATGATTTCATAAACTCCAATCACAACTTGTGAAAAAACCTGATTTAAGGTTTCGTCAAAGGTCAACATGTCTAAAAATTCTTTTTACAATAGCTCCAAAACTATGTGTGGTATTAAGTCAAAATGTTTACAGTTTATAAATATATCATTGATTAATAGATAGAAAGTATCACTTGATCACAAATATTTTTAAAAACATATTTTTTGAGAAAAATTGTATCAGAAAATGTGCATATTTAAAGAGAAATGCACCTGCTTAATTCTGTCCTTTTTGTGAAATACATCATTGCAGAAATATATGTTTATCATTGAAGGGCAAGTTGGATGTGAATAGTCTCTGAAAGGCTGTTATTGAAAGCATAACATGTATAACGACAAGACCCCTGTATAACCCGCCATTTGCAATGTACTTTCGCTTTCAAGTCTTAACATTTGGACAAAATAAACAGGGAAAACAACTTTCCAGAGGCTATTTAAGTCCAACTTGCCCTTCATTGATAAACATATTTTG
>NW_026940573.1:0-12185 GCF_032062105.1 Saccostrea cuccullata | reverse complement strand
ATTTTTGGAACGCAATTCAAAACATTCATATAAAAATTCACACAGCCTTCTAGAATGAACTGCATTATCAGGATAACATACTACTTTACAATGATTTTCTTTCAATATGTTATCGTTTAAATTACAGATGTTCAAAGAACAGTACTTTTTTCGCAAATCTATATATAAGGGACAGTCATATATGAAATGTATTTCACTTTCTACAACAGTTTTACAATAGTGACAAAAACGCGATTCTTTTGGGATACAAGGCTTTGAATATCTGCCTACTTCAATTTCCAAAGGATGTGCAGAAATTCTCAGTTTTGTTAATTTAGAACGTATAGCTTTATTTATTAGATATTTTAAGTAGTCTTGTAATTCATAATTCTTTCTAATTTGACTGAAAAATAATAATTTACCAAATTTGGAGAATTCAATGTTCTGGAGTTGCAAATTAACATTTTTTATGTAAAATTCTTCAAGCAGCTGCTGAATGTGTTACCAGTTATATCTAATGATGGAAGGTTAAGTTTCTTTTTTAATTTATCAATCTGACTTTGCCAATTATCCTTTACACCATTACTATATAAGTTGTCATCTTCTAAGGAAGCAGCAATAAGAATTTGATTTCTAGTGCTATTTTTATTCTTAACATTTTTTAGTCTCTTATAGTATTTAAACATTGAGATGATAGCTTTGCAACAAATAGGGACTGTTCCTACTCATGATATTTAATGGCTAAATTTGAAGCTTTTCTCTGTACACCCAAAATATCTTTAAATATCAAATGCTGTATCTTTTCAAAAGGTAGTTGATCACAATTGTTTATATTAATAATTTAAAGTCTGAAATCCATATTTAGAAGTTTTGGGATCAATGACTCCGTTAAATTTTCATACACCAGAAAGCGGATATACATGTATAATAAAAATACACATTGCATGTTTGGCAAGCCTTAATTTTGACAAGTTCAAATTCATTCCCTTGCCTAAAGAAAAGGAAAAGGTGACGTTATAGATATTTGAATAAACAAATAAATAAATGAATGCATGAATAGATCAGTAAATAAGAAATTAAATGAATGCATAAATAAATAAATGCATGAATAAATAAATGTATAAATAGATAAATAAAATTAATAAATAAAGATAAATAAAAATACACAGCAAAAAATGACATTGACAATATTGCATCGGGTTCGGCTACGTCTATATTTTCGTTTCGTCATTTCTTCGAATTAATGTAAATAAAACGACAACATGGCACACATCTGTGAAACCAAATTGATAATTTTCCTTCTGTTGCTGGTTTCTCCCTAGATATGGATTTCTAGATGGTTTATATTGTGGTGTTGGAGAACTGTTATGAAAGTAAGTAACGATGAAACAATTGATTGATTGAAAGATTTTTTGTTAATTACAACCCAATCGGCGAAATTTCAATCTGCCCACCTGTGGCCTGGTACTGTATGTGATTGACTTGTTGACGTGTGCTATAGACCACATTTTCAAAATTTTTAAGATACAATTATCCTCATTAGTTTGATTAACTTTCATGTACGTTATGTAGCAATAAAATATAAACATTTAATAGATACCCCATGATAATTTTTTATGGAATAATCCTCATTTAATTTTGTTTCATTCCTTTCTCTTTGCTAATTATGTTAGTATTAAAAGAGAGTTATAAATGTTAAGATATCTGATGATAAAATAAAACAAATAAATATATTAATATTATATTTCATCATTGAAGATGCGTGATTTATTAACTTCAAATTCCTCTAGTCTAATCCAATAATTTGTATAATTATAACATATGCCTTTTGTCTCTTCATAGTTTTGGGTGTCACAAGAGAAGCTTCAAAAGTAAGTAATTTATCTTAGAAATATGTCGTCTTTAAAACATATGATGGATAATTAACCCCTATAAAGTATAATTTGACATCATATACATCAGTGAATTTTTTATAAGTACAGTTTATTTTTACATTAATTATAGTTCTTCTTTTGATAAGTCAGACGGTGATTTTCAAGTGTTAAAGAATATTAGCAAAAGTTGTATTTCATTCATATGTTCTTGAGTTGCATTTATTTGTGTAATATGATATAATTTTTTGTTTGTAGAGTGAGATTACCAAAAATTACAGAAAACTCGCAAGGAAATGGCATCCAGATATGGCTGCCAAGACAGAGGTTTGTATTCAACTTATCATGCGGCAGAGTTGTTGAATGTATTTGTGGCAAAATGAAATTTTGAAAACCGGGACTTTCTTTTTTTTAAGAACAGAATCATTTATTTATTTTTCATATAATTGATATTTGTCTTTTTACAATGACAGGAAAAGAAGAAAGAACATACAGAGATGTTCCAGAAAATAGCAAATGCATACGAGGTATGGACAAGTTCATGAAGACTGTAAAAGCAGTAGTATTTATTTGGAATTTAAATTTTGTTTATCATCTTTATTTCGTTGGGCCAAAATAAAATTATAGTTTGTTTGGAATTGCCTGCCGCCTCATTGAAATACCCCCCGCTTAAAAAAATTTATTGGCAAAATATTGAAAATATTTTTTTTACCGTCTTATGTCCGACATCGCTTTTTACAAGTTAGTTCGTTCTTCGAAATAGCTTTTTAAAGTCAGGTTTGAGCTCGCATAAGTTTAACAACACCAGTCAATAAAACGCTTTATTCATTGTATTTATGATATAGGGAATATAGGTGGCGATTTGACAAAATGAAAGCCGCCAAAATGTCAGACTAAGTTGGATCAGTGGATGTGAAAACATTCAAGCATTGAAGACCAGAACATTTATGCATCTTCATAAAAATAAAAGGTGAATAAAAAATTAAATGGAATGATACACTGATACCTGAAAAGAGCTACTAGTAATAAACTGCCCTTTGAACTTGATAGGATAAGTCCGTCATGTTGAAATTAAAAATGATCGTTCAGTTCCCAGTTAAAAAATTACATGGGTCAGAAATGTTTACTCCCAAATACAAAAGGAAAAATGTTGTCTGTCAGTATGAATCTTTGAAGTCTTTGAAACCGAATGTTAAAACTGATTCATGGCGAACACTCTAGAACATACCAAGCACCCCCTCCCGTTTTTCCACAAAACATCCCAACTATTCTTAAGAAATTTTGTGTGGTTCGCACTCTTTGTAAGGGTTGTCTAAAAGAAGGGCTAAATTGCAAAGAGAAATGCTATGAAATACACTAATGAAATTTTTTTAAAAAGATTTGTAAAGAAATTGTTTTAAAAAGATTTTTAAAATAAAGAAAAAGTTTGACGCTGAAATTTGACTCTTAATAGATAAGCAAATCTAACATCGAAGAAAGATTGATACTTGAGTACTGTTCTGTGTATATTTTAGACAAAAATGATATTACCCCAGTAATCAAATAAAAGGAAGAGGGAAATTAACGAAAATCACCACTGTTCATTGCGATTTTTAATGTCTATTAATTAGCTTCAATTTGTAAAAAAAAAAATAATTTCCCTCCCTCCCTCCTGTGTCTGAAAACCCCCAGGCGGCAATTCCAAACAAACATTTTTTTAAGGATGGCCTTGTAAACAATTATCAACAAAATTTAAATTAAATCCCACACAAAATTTTGAATGAATATATAATTATATTGAATAGGGCTATTATCGAAACAATCTCACTAAAATACAGATCTCTGCATTACACAAAGTGCAGCACTTTGCGTTATGTAGAGATCTGTATTTTAATCAGATTGCTATCGAAACAATAAAATTTAATGCACATGAAACCTAAGGTGACAAAAGAGAAAAAAATCACTCGCTATATATTTACTTCTACACTTTACAGTAGATCAATATCCATGGTACACATGTAAATATATTTGCTGTTTAGTAGTACATGTACGTAAATATACATATATGTGTTTCCAAATTGGATCTCCAATCCAAGATACTACTGATACTTCATTCTGCATGAGATATCATTTTACTTTTATTTTTGAATTCTTATTTTGTCCTTAACTTAAAAACAGAAGGATATTATCTTTAATATTGCACTGAAATCAAAATAAACAATGATGTTTTCCAACAAAGTTAAAGAGTACAAATATAGTGCAGGTTTACAATGATAGTATAGGTGAGTCTTCTAGGATAACTTGTATATCACTTGATTGATCTTCCTCTTGTTTTATGCAGATTCTGAAGGATGATGAACAGAGATCAGATTATAACTACATGTTAGACAATCCAGGTAAGTTGTGTAATAAGTCTGGATGATCATAAATCAAGGCAAAGTCATTCATTAGCTAAACACTGATTTTTCATGATTTTAATAGTGTAACAAATATGTGAATTGTTGAGTACATGTCCCATGTGGTCTTTATATTCATATGGATTTCACAATATTTCAAATTTGGGATTTAACTCAAATTCATATGCGATGAAACATTAAATTAGATCTGATGCGTGAATCTTTAGTTCTGACCAACAAGCCAGTCAGTCTTGATAACCTACCATCTTAATTGAGGAAGGATAAATGATGCAATCTGAACAAATGAAATGACATAGAATTCTTAAGTGATAGAGTCCTCAGCTACACAAAAATTGATAGAATCTTGATCTTTCAACATAAAAGTAATGTAATATGAAAGTTGTCAGTCGTAAACGATTTCTGATATATATTTCTTTTTTGTTTGCTTTTGTAGATGAACACTTGGCTAATTACTACAGATATTACAGGAGATATGCTCCTAAAGTTGACATCAGGATAGTTATAGCGGTGTCTCTAACCATTATATCTGTCATCCAGGTAAACCTTATCATGATATCTCATATATGTACATGTAGGTAACCTTTCCCATTAAAAGATACATGTACATGTAGTTGCTTATTTAAACTTTTTTAATGACCTAATATGTACATGTATATAAAATAAATAATTTCATACAAATTATGTCACAATTTTTATATTTTATTTATGTCACATGTGTACATTTACTAGTAGTCTCAGTTGTTTTCGCAGGTGGAAATGTCAACCAACACATATTTCTGATTTTCATGATAAAATGGTTGTGTTACAGTACTGGGGTTCCTGGAATAATTATCAAACAGCCATAAATTACTTGTGCAAGGAACCCAAGTACAGAATCCAGGCCATTGGTATAGCCAAGTCCGAGGGTCTTATAAGTACAAAGAAAGATCGCAAAGACAAGAGGAGCAAGGTAAAAGCACATAAATGTTAACTGAAGTTTTTCATTATTAACACTGTCAAAGAATCGTCTGCAGAATTTCCAATTTTCTAATCATGACATGGAGAGCAGGACAGGTGTGACTGGTTGACATAGGATGCTTACTCCTCCATGGCACCTGATCCCACATCTGATGTTTTATAGGCCCGTGTTTGCTCTGCTCCAGAGTTCAATAGACATTTTAGCTTGATTACACTTGGTTATCTCCATATTTCATGGAGATCAGTTTGAAATTGACCGAACATTCTCTTTTTTAAATCAAATTTTCATTGTCAAAATTTTACATTTGTCAAATTTTGCCCATGTTTGGTGTATAGATCACTAAATTTTCTCACTGGTGAAAATTCTGTATTTGAAATTTAAAAAAAAGAATACTTGTACTGGCACATGAAAAAGGAAGTCTATCCTATCTATTTCTCACTGTTTAGAGTTTATGTATGATGGAATTCATGTAGATTCTTGTATGTTTTATAAAGATATACAAAATATTGGTTGCAGGAAGAAATAAGAAACGAAGAAGAAGAAATCATCAAAAAAGTGATAGAAGAGAAAATGGACATCAGGTTTGAATGGGATGATTTCTTAGGAATACTCATTGAATAATTTGTTCTGAATGCTTCTGAATCAGTACAATTTATACCTCATCAAGATTTAACTTATATCAAAAGATACAGAAATGCTCTAAGTTTAAAGAGAAGAATTCCATTTCTTTTAAATTCAAATTTTTTTATGTTAAATTTTTGAACATTGTAAATTCTAAAGCTGATGCTAGATTGTCATTTAAAGATGACTGAAAAATGAACATTTCCATCAACAGAGGGGGATACAGTAAACCAAACATTAAGGACGTGTTGTGGATTCAGCTGATACTGAGTCCGTACTACCTAGTCCAGTACATTATATGGTGGTGTCGGTGGGCCTGGAAATTCTGGATTTGTCGGGAGGAGTACGGAGAGGAGGAAAAAACATATCTCATAAAGAAATACCTAAAGGCCAGCCGCTCTCAATGGGAGGTAGGTATCCAGGAATTTTAGGAAACTGAGAGATTTACGAATACTATAAAATTTATTTGGACAGAATTACTAAAACATAGGAAATGTTGGGTTTTTCTTTAAAAATTATTTAGACAGTATTAAATGCTTAACTCTTTTTAACTGTATTTTCATATTTTACTGAATTGCTTTCTTGAACTAATGTTTTTTAATTCTAATATATGGTTATATACAATGTACATGAATTCACAATGAAGTAAAGTTGAATGATTTGAAGTAACATACAGAGTGAGTCAAACTATTTTAATAGGGGCATCCAATGTCAATGGCTACTAACAGCTGCTCTCATTCTATTGCAAATTGTATTAGAACTCCTTAATATTGGAAACAAATCAAACCTTGAACAACTAGTCGGGGACATTCAGATAATAATAGAAACATAGAGCTCTTCAAATCAATATTTAAAATCATTTTCCTATAATATACTCACTTTACATTCATATGCATGGAAAAATGAGTGCAGCATGTTGCATTTTCAGCTTATAATATATTGATGAAATTAATGTCATATTGTTCTGATGATCTATATATAATGATCACATCTTTTATCCTTATGACGTGTAGGCCAGCCCTGTTTTATTCCCAGTAAGTATGTCAGCATGCCAATCCATTGTGCCGGTTTTATTATTTAAGATGGATGTCACCAGGGATACTTTTATGTTCTAACATTTACAATGTATTTTTTATGTCCTTCAGTAGTTCGTAGATTTAACCAGCTGAATTTAACAAGTATGCTTAATGCAAAGAGTACCCACCAAATATAATATGCAAAATTTTCTGTCTTCAAGTTTTATTTACTAACAAAGCATGTCATGGATTATCAAAGATTGCTTCTTCACTTCTTGTTTCTATTTTGCTTGAAATATGTTCGAAAAAGTGACTTATCTCCAATATGTTGGATTTATTGACTTAGGTACATGGAGTTGTAACTTGATCATTTCAGAAATACTGTGGAGTCATTGTTGATCATGGGGGAACAATCTTCATGGATTTCAAGGATCACTTTATCCATGAAATTACATATCGATATACATGAACATTTACATGTATTTTGTCAATACACATGTATATTGATTCATCTACAGTATAATTGAGAAACACATAGAATTACACCTCCAACAAAATTTTGCTTGCCCACGGACATTGACCCTCCAAAATTAAAATGATTTCACAGTATTGAGGAAATTCTTTAATTCTTTGTCCTGAATCATTATCCCCCCATGCCCCCGAAAAACCTGTTTTAAAACTGAACTTCCATCTGCAGAGAATACCAGATATTATGAGTTATTCAGGTTCAATCAAGGGTGTATGGGGATACCCCGGGTTTTATTCCATACACCTTGAGACTGAAGGCCAAAGGGTTATGAAATACAACCCGGGGTAAATCCCTGTACACCCTTGATTGGACCTGGATAACAAATTTATTTCCTTTGTACCCATAAAAATGCTTTATAAACATCAGAGTATGTCTCAATCTATCGATTAGATAACTACATACTACAATGCATCGTGATGTCATGTTATTTGGTTTTTATCATAGAGAATGTATGCATTGTGACATCACATTTTATTTACACCCGGCTCAAGTCTGGTGCATGGATATTTACACCCAACTTTGTAACCAATCAAAGCTTGTGTTACAAGCTACATAGGAAATAAACAGTATTACAATGTATATGTACAGTTTTCAAGTTCTCTCTCTATGTATTTTATTTTTGCATGAATCTAATGCACATGGTCAAGTCTGACTGCATGAATTATCATTTGGTTCAATGCTGCTACATGTATGTACATGTATGTACAGTATAATATCATAATGATATTAAAATTTAAGTGTTTGCATGAAAGTTAATTATAAATAGATGCATAATATACTGTATGCATTTGTGATTCTTAACAAGCAAACACAGGTCCTTTTACAACATAAAAAAAAAACAACACTATATAGTGTATTTTCATTCTGGTACAATATTATAGATTCACAATTTATGATGTGACTTTCCTTCTCAATCTAACAGCATTTTATTTACATATACTATAAAGTCCACCTTGTTTCGCAGAAAGAGACTCTTGTACTGAGTATTTGTTACGTTCTCTAGTTCTGTCACCATTAGACCTAATCTGCACACAATATACAGTACATGTATCAACAATCACTGTATACTACAAATATTTTTTTTTTATTTTTAACAAATCAAGTCAATTTATCAGAAAATATTAAGACAAAATAGAAGTTTAATTTTGTAATGATTTTTTTTTATGATCATGAACTGTGTTGCATGATGTTTATGCATGTACATATTTGTACAATTTTTTAAAAAGTTTTTAAACCAACAAATCAGTTTTGGAACTGAAAGAATGAATACATGAGTATATGAGTACAGATGTGCTAGATAATCATACACTATATACACATACCTTGAAAATGTAGAATGGGGCTTAGACCCTGTGAATTCTTGTATGCACAGCTGTGATTTTATTGCTTTAATTTTTTTTTTTTGCCTTTTTTACAGTTAGCTAAAGAGGAAGATATAGATGAATACATGAGGAAAGAACTCTGGAAAAGGGAAAAGTTTGACGTAAGAAATCAGCTTCATGAATACTACTGAATAATTTTTGTAGAGTAAAGAAAAAGTAATACTGTATAGGGGATTAATTTCACGGGTTGTAATTTTCACGGTTTTCTCTCATCGGACAGGATCGCGGTTTCTTGAATTCGCGGAATTCTTATGTTAAAGAAGTTACCTCCCATGTCTTTATCCGTTTAATCCATACCATAGCTACATGTTAACGATATTTATCAGCGTTATGTCTTTATTTCAGGAACAGCAACGTAGTTTAATACAAAATAGACTTAATAAATAATGACGATTAATTAAATCAGGTGCAGTTATAAAAAATTCTTGACTATAAACGTCAAATGACTTTTCTGTATGCTGTTACAATGAGTGCATGTACAAGATTTTTAAAACAACGCGGCGAAAAAAAACCACTGGACGGTAATAAATGTGTTAATGTAGGTAATGTAAGAAATAATATCCTTCCAAATCTTCAGTAAGTTCGATAGTTATTTGAATGATTTTTTTAAAATCAAAATGTCGATAAAAACTATAATATGCATGATAATGCAGGTAACAAATACACCGTGCGTGGTAACATTAGTTACGCACGGGTAATCAAAACTCAAGGCCCACGTGTTTTGATTGATGAAACATGTAGCGTTGGCTATTAAAAAGGATTTTATCAAATACAGGTAATTATCTGTTGATGTAAGCGTGCTAATTAATATAATTGAATGCGAAGCACTACTCGTAATTACTGAAATGACCATGTACTGTGGTACATGTATTTAAACCTATCGTAGTTTATTCTCAAATTTCCAAATAAAACGTGGAGATTATTGAAAAATTATTCACTGTTTCTTGAATTCGCGGATTTATTATCACCGTGAATATAGCGAATATTAACACCGCGAGTTATTTTCCCCCTATACAGTATCAGAACTTTATTAGTTTATCTTGCCTCACACTGAAATTTGAGAAGAGAGATCATACCTTTGTTAATCTAATCAAACTGAAGATTACAAGATAAAGTGGTACATGTATCTTTAAAAAAACTGTATTTCTTGGCAATTAAACTTATTACCGGTACTTGAATGAACTTAGCTGTGTTGTAAAAGTCAAAGTCACAAAGTCAAAGAAGAAATTTGAAGCAATGTTTATTCTAACTTGTATAATATAATACATGTATTTCTTATATCATTCATTGTATTATTTCATGTGATAGGTATGGAAAAAAGAAAAAGAAGAAGAAATGAAAGCAAAACTAGCTGAGAGCGCCAGATACAAGAGTTTTAGACGTTATATGAAGAAAGGGGGACCAGGTCAGATGACCTTTGGACCTGAGTAGAGAGGAAACATGATACTATATGAAGAATCAGGGAGCTAAGAAGTTGAAGCAGTGGTTTGTGTGTGTTCCAGCTCTATTGATTGATGTGTGTACAATGGGTCTGGTCAAGAATTTTTTCAAGTTGTTTAAGGCAATAGATTTTGGGGGGAGTTTACCAGCAATGCATCTAAAATGTATTTTGGTTGTCGGAAATTCATGTTAAAAATCTCTGTATTTTGAAGGATTTAAATACTTACTGCAATTTTATTAAGCAAGCTAAGTGAATCTCAGATACATGCATGCATAAATTTAAGTGATGTTTGTGTAGATGTGGGTAGGTACACCAAGATATAATTTCAAATACAGATTTCATTCTTATTTTAAAATTTATAAAATTTAGCTACATATCAGATTTTTAGGTCACCTGAGTAACTCAGGTGACCTATTGCTATCTGTTTTTGTCCGTCGTCGTCCGTCGTGTGTTAACATTTGAACATTTTCAGCTTCTTCTCTGAAACCACTGAACCAATTTCAACCAAATTTGGTATACAGCATTTATGGGTGATGGGGAACAAAAATTATGAATTTTATGGTCCCCGCCCCCCTGGGGCCTGAGGGGTGGGGCCAAAACCACCAAAATTATTGCAATCTTTAAAAATCTTCTTCTTTACTCCTGGAGATCAAGCAGGCAAACTGTTGGCATGAATGTAATGAGCATTGAGTCCTCTACCAAAATTGTGAAATTCATGGCCCCAGGGTCAGGGGTTTTTGTGCTAGGGCGGGGCTATATAGAGTATATAGTGAAAATGAATTATTTCTTTGAAAATCTTCTTCTCTGCTCTTGGGTATTAAGTAAACTAACTAAGTACATAGTTATGTTGAGCAAGAGTGTCTCTTCCAAAATTGTGAATTTTATGGCCCCAGGGTCAGGGGGGTTCTGGTGTTAGGGCGGGGCTCTATTGATCATATAGTGAAAATGCATTTATTCTTTGAAAATCTTCTTCTCTGCTTCTGGGTATTAAATTAACTAAATAAACACATAGTTATGTTGAGCAAGAGTGCCTCTACCAGAATTGTGAATTTTATGGCCCCAGGGTCAGGGGTTCTGGTGTTAGGGCGGGGCTCTATTGATCATATAGTGAAAATGCATTAATTCTTTGAAAATCTTCTTCTCTGCTTCTGGGTATTAAATAAACTAACTAAGTACATAGTTATGATGAGCAAGAGTGCCTCTTCCAAAATTGTGAATTTTATGGCCCCAGGGTCAGGGGTTCTGGTGTTAGGGCGAGGCTCTATTTATATATATAGTGAAAATGCATTAATTCTTTGAAAATCTTCTTCTCTGCTTCTGGGTATTAAATGAACTAACTAAACACATAGTTATGTTGAGCAAGAGTGCCTCTACCAAAATTGTGAATTTTATGGCCCCAGGGTCAGGGGTTCTGGTGTTAGGGCGGGGCTCTATTGATCATATAGTGAAAATGCATTTATTCTTTGAAAATCTTCTTCTCTGCTTCTGGGTATTAAATAAACTAACTAAACACATAGTTATGATGAGCAAGAGTGCCACTTCCAAAGTTGTGAATTTTATGGCCCCAGGGTCAGGGGTTCTGGTATTAGGGCGAGGCTCTATTGATTATATAGTGAAAATGCATTCATTCTTTGAAAATCTTTTCCTTTGCTCCTGGGTTTTATGCCAATGATCCAAGTATATATATTTATGATGAAGAAAGGTGCATCTAGCAAAATTTTTTATTTTTTATGCCCCCTGGGTCGGGGGGGGGGGGGGGTTACATAGTCTGAAAATAAATTAATGCTTTGAAATCTGCTCTTTAGTATTAATCAACCATTTTATGATAAAATTTGCAAAATTTTGAAATATGTGGCCCCAGGGTCAGTGGTTCCTTTAGGGTGAGGTGCACAACTAGTTATAAAGTGGAAGTGCATTTTCTCTTTGTTACTCTGATCTACATCTGGGTATTAGGTAAATGGAGTAAGCATGCTAAGTTTATAATTATGATAA
>NW_026940572.1:0-119483 GCF_032062105.1 Saccostrea cuccullata | reverse complement strand
TCCTTTCCAAATCCCTATCTTAAGCATTTCATAGAAGTAATTTAGTACTAAATACATTATTACCTAATTGCCAATTAATTTTATCTCTACTTTAAAAAATCAAATTCAATTGATTCATGTTTCATTTATAATTTATAGTCAATTGATATACATATACATGCATCTAAACTCTAATTTAAAAGTTATTCCCAACATATATTTTCGACTTAAGTCTGACTTAGCTAAGACCTTGCTTAGTCTGTTTTATGTTACGGTATGAGACTGACTTAAGTAGTACTTAGGAACGTCTTAAGAATGTGCCTAAGTCCTACTTATGACCCTACTTAAGTCAAAATCTTAGCAAGCTTTATGTTACGAGCCCCTGGTCAGATGAGAATCTTAGGTACACAGCACTAAAATCAGTGTTCAAAATTACTCAACCGTGAAATGAAGGACGTCATCTTGGGAAAGTTTTGAAAATTAAACCAAATCGTGCAATTTGGTGACGGCAGGTTTGTCAACGATCTTCTTGTGCCCATTGACGCACATAATGTATACACATTGTTTTTTCAATATTTACAGATGGTATGAATTTCAAACAATCTTGTTACGGTTGACGGAAGTTGCATGGGGTCCAACTTTTACATTGCCTAAGTATAGACAAAGACATTAACAGGTTGCTGTGCAGTTGCTTGCAAAATTGTTTCCCCATAGAACATCTTAACCGTCGTCAGAAAGGGCTTGATATGGCTTCAACCCAACCGTAACGAGAGCCTTTACGCGTAACAGAGCCACGTCAAGATACAGTTATTTATCTTGCTTTCTATACCTCACTTCTACGAAACTACTATTAATACAGTATGCTGTTAAAGCATTACATTCATTTTAAAACTGAAAGAGATCAATTGCGTGATTTGGATTTTTGAGCTGGTCAACTTTACCTTAATGTTCCTCTCACTCGCGCATGTGCGCGCCGTTTGTTTAATTTTTTACGCCCTTTCCAATGTAGCCAGGGTTTGTCATGATCTTCTCGCAAATAATCACATTTACTCAAGCGACTAGTCTCACTAAAGTACATCTTTTTCTCACTAAACATCTGTTGAAATGCCCAAGCTGGTCTTTTTCAACTTAGGGCTGCCGTGTTAAAAGGGGTGAATAATATCCCTGGGGACCAGGGGGTCATTTTTCAACGTTGAATAGTGGGACCAATGGTGTTGAATTTAGACCCTAGTCTGTTGAAAACTGAGCTGGGTCATGGAATTTTGATCCTGAAACCGGTTCAAAATTCAACAGCATAAAAACACATATTTATGACTTGGTTTTCACTTCATAGGCGTTGGTACAGGGGAGGGGAGTTAGGGATGCCTACCCCATTTGTGCAAAGATAGACATAACGTAGGCATCGAACAATGTGAAAATAGGTTAGTTTCCCCCTGCTTTCAACAGGCACGTTACAGTGTAGTAAAAAAAGAAGTGTAAGTGGTAGTGTTTAAAAAGCAGATATTGGATAAACCCCCCACCCCCGAAATAGGATTTTCGGGTTTGAACTACTAGATTGGACAATGGATTTTTTTTCTTGTCAGCTTTATTTTTAGATTTAAATTTTTCCTTCTTTTTCAATAAGCCCCTTCTTTTCCCCCCGCCCCGCACTATCAATTTGCTTCCGACACCAACGTAATCAATGCACACTTAATTCTGTTATTCAGTTATATTCTTAAAATGAAATATTTAAAAAAATATCCTAGATTTCAAAGTTACATATAGCTTAATATTGCAATATTTCGTGTAATATTTATTCAAAAAGAAGTATACATTTGTGTATGTAAATCCGGAATATTAGTAAACATAGTTAAACAATATAAAATTAAGTTCATAAATTTGCCTATTTATATTATTTTTGATAACAACACTTCATTTATTTTAATTTTAAAATTCCTAATATTAGTATTTCGAAAATGGTGAGAGTTTAACGCATCATGCACGTGCTTATTTTGTTATGCACAACATTAATAACTTATAATGTCCAGCTTGAAAAACGGATTTTTTTTTTCAAAATATTCAAAAAGGTTTAGTGATCTTTTTCGCATAGTTAATCAAACAGTTCAAGAACGATCCTCACGATTAATACATATTTATTTTGTTAAGTAGAGGATGTAAAGGTGGGTAGATCTTTTAATAAAAAAAATTGCCTTAGATACACAACACTAACTTTCAGCGTTATTTAATATTTATAATAAAGTAGCCAAAATAAAACATTGACCTCCCCCTTCCCCCACAACCACCAAATCGGGGAAACACGGGGATAGTTTGTGAGGAATTCTTGAAGCAGCCCGATCCATCCATTTAGAGAAACATTAATTGGTTTTTAACATTGGCTAGTTTCCCTTTCCATTTTTTGTTTGCTTGTTTGTTTATTGCGTTTCGTTTATTTATTTTGTTTATGTTTTTTGTCACAATATTTCAGGGGGTTTTGACACCATACCCCCGCCTCCGAGAAAAAATTTAGTATTCTCTCTCTGTGTCTCTGTCTCTCTCTCTCTCTCTCTCTCTCTCTCTGTTTCTTTGAAGAGGAATGCACTTTTTAGTTGTTAAGATTAAAAGGCGTTTCAGGGACGGCATTTTTTTAATTGTTGATTTCAAAGATGGTGGGAAGTGCAGCTTCTGTTCCATCCCAGATTCAACATTACTTACATGGTATGATCGCTATATTAATCTTTTCACAAATATAACTTATCATTGGATTCATTTCGACCGATTTGCTTCATTCTAATTTTTAAGCTTTTAATTTTGTTAATTTTTAAACTGAATATGACTAGATTGGATGTTCTGCCCAACTGATCACTTTAATATTATATACGGCTCACTTTCTAGACACCAGATTTCCAGGACTTTTGTTTTATGCCCTATTCATGGTTTTGTACATGATTTATTTATGGATGTGGATTTTAGAAAATATTGTCAAAAATAGTTGTCTTTCTTGAAGATAACTGAAATCGTGTATCAAAATGTACATATTTACAATGGATGATAGGTTTATTTCCATTTTTTTTAAAGGGAAAAAAATTGAAACCAAAATATAAATATACAGATACTGATACATCCCGTAAAACAACTCCCAAGTTCAAAACATGTTCAAACTCTTTTAGGTGGGGTCAATATTCAACAGGGTCTATTTTCAACTCGTTGAAGTCATCGGGGATGAGAAAAAAATATCAAGCTGTTGAAAAATGACCATGGGTATAAATTCAACGATTTTGGTCTCAATTTTCAATGTTGAAAAAACACCCCTGGTTCAATATTTAACGTTGAAAAATGAACCCCGGGTCAATTATCAACTGGGGTCAATATTCAATGTTACACCGGTCGACAGGGGAAGCTCACTCCTTCTTGACACTATGTTCCCACGTCTGATGTTTTAGAAGTTTGCTCTGCTCCTGACTATTTTGTTTGGATGGACTTGTAAGTTTGAATACTGTTCGCTATCTCCGTATGTAATTATTCTCTATTTTATATAAAAACCAACAAAATGTAAAAATTTTAGGTTTATTGCATAACAACAATCACAAATTTTTTTTGTTAAACATCCGGTAATCATGAAACGTCAAATTTTAATGAATATATGTAAATAGAACTTTTTGTTTAATGAGCATTTAACTTTTTAGTACAATGGTATTTGGTCAGACCTAGACCATCATTAAAAATCATTGGCTTGCCCTCTCCCGACTCAGGATAATTAGGGGACTGAAAAAAATACTTCAAAATATGTTGTTTAAGTAGTTTTAATGGGATGAGAATACCATGAAATGATAAAAAAGTTTGTATCGAGACATTTTTCGTCAGTGGGTTGGGAGAGGGCAAGTAAATGGTTTTATAAAGATAGCCTTAATAAATGACTTCTTAATATTGATGGGCCGATGTTGCCGAAAAAGTACTAAATCATATCCCCAAAAGAGTTCACTTTTCTACAGCTATTTAACAAATAAAAGAGAGAAAACATTGAAATCTATTATTCCTAGGGTAACATTAGAAGATATTCCATACATATTGCAAAATACATATATTTGGTATTTCAAATCAGTTATCTTTTGAATCATACGTGGTCATAGGGGATCAATATTCTTGGATTTTGTCTGTCTGTCACTAACAAAATTTTCCATAAACTCAGCAATACATATAATTATTCAACCAAATTTTATGCCTAGGGAATTATAAACATCTTTGCTGTCCTGTATCATAAATCTCCATGAATAAGAATTATTAAAAAGAATTGCATGATTTAATAACTAACTAATTCAATAGAAAGAATTTAAAATTAAGGGAACACCAACAAAAACGTAAGGCTTTGAATATGGAATTGCATAATCTAAACTGTAAAAAAAGTAACAATTTGTATTTTTCTGGTATGATATTGCACCTTTTAAAAAAGTTCATAAAAATACGACAATTGAAGAATATTTTTAAAATATGATTATGATTTGCATTTCAGAATTAACACATTTCAATTTTATGGCTTTTGTGATTTCGTTCATCAATTCTGATCATTATGATTTCGCTGTTGGAATTATTTGTTTCAATGGATGATTGTTATGCAAAATCAATATCAGCAACGGTCCAAACTTCTGTATAACTACCAATGATCTCATTAAATAAATTGCTGAAGGATATACTATTAGTATCAATTTCCAATTCATTTGGAGGTTTAAACAAAATGTTCCTGAAAATCCACGGTAAAAACCCACCGGCAAGTGTTGCCAACATCTGGTTAAAGCCTGATAATGAATACTCATTTCCAAAAGCCTTCACAACAACCATCGCGAATAAAAGAAATAAGATAATAATACAAAATTGACGCAGTGCCTGACATAAATTCTGTAGAGGACTACCTGGACATCCCTTATGTTTCTGGTAGGCAACCTTAAAAAAGAAATCATGAGAAATAAGGGGTTTGTCCTGATTATCCAAAAAAAGCAGAACTCGAGCAATTTTTACTTTGAGAAGTCCATCTGATATAAAAAATTCCGGAAGTAGACATGTTTGATTTGAATTATGATCATCAACCTTAATTTGGAAAGCTGTTTTGGTTGCTTATCTGCTGATTGCCAAGATATTTTGTCAATCTCCGTTTTTGCCTTCTCCAAAAGCGCCTTATTAAAAGCTTGGTTGAAAATTTGATATTTCTTAGTTACGCTTCCAAAGCATTCTCGTGCACACAAAGAAAGCATAAAAAACAATGACACAAATTTGAGAGTTTGAGAAGCATTCAAAATGATGCCGATCAAAGTATAGACAATTATTTCTACGAAAAACACAAAAACTTCCACTGCCAATATAACACTAGACATCATAGCTAGCAAACATAGCAAGATGTTCACGAACTGAACACAACGGAAACACCTTTGGATTCTTTTGGCGAGCTTGTAATGTCTTGTTTCTGCGAGAATCCCTCTTTTCTTTTAAATAACAGTTTTGGGATTTTAATGCCAGGAAAAACTATTCCTAGAAGATGAGACATTAGACGCAAACAATTTTAAGAGTTGGAATACAATAAAAGCAAACAACAGTAATGCACACAGGTAATACAATAATCCAATATATTCCAAAGAAGAGAAAAGCTAAAATTCCATACTTTTTGAGAGCATATGGTAAGATACTTGTTGCCCAAACAAATGAATCTTTAAATGAAGATCCATACATATCCCTGAAACACTTTCGCACAACACTTTCTATATTTTCCTTAATCTTCCAAGCTATAAATCTCCTTCGTTTAATATTTAGACATAATCCCAAGGCCCCAAAAAGGATGACGTCTATCGATAAGAGGGTGTAAGAAATCAAAAATAAGATATGTAAGGGTGTAAGGAAACTTACTAAGCTTCCCGGAAAAAAAGCAAAGTGAACCTCCAAATTTCGTTCTTTGGCATGTTCTTTCTTCTTCTCAAACTCTGCATTTTCGAATTTGTAAAAGATAAAGATTCTTACGATCCATGGCGTTATGATAAGAACACCCGTGATAACAAACATAAGTTTTCTAAAACAACCATACCATGTAGGTGTTTTATACATACATATACTGCTGCCACAACATGCTGAAAAAGACTCAATGTTTCGAATTTTACACAGGAAGAGTGATTTATAGATAAACACAAGAATACCAACAGGGACATCATTCGGTGGTATGAGTCGATCAGGTTTAACGCATAAATATAGTTTTGATATTTTGCATCCTTTCGGATCATCCTTTTTTCATTTTAGCAAGAAGGTCTTGAATTTTTTTCATTCCTGACAATTCCGCAATATTTATGTATTCATTTTCCTTGGGTTTGGATTGCTTTAAAATTCCGATAATTCCTTTTTCGTCACTAAAATTAACATTGTATGCAGATGTCTGATATTTGATCTTGTACCAGGATTTGGGTATAAGATATGGGCAAAACATGATTGCAACAAAGTTCATGAAGTAAATACAATAAAATAAAATCTGTACCCAGATATCTTTATCAATTCCGAACATACAATATCACCTCTCGTCGTTTTATGGCAACAAATATGGTAGAAAGTAGCATGTCTATTAACATTTCTAATGTGCAAGTTGCATACATTTTCATTGCTATTTAAGCTACCGCCAGATCCATCTGAAGAGATTTCCTGAAAATCATTCAAAAGAATACGCCTGATACTATGTTCTATCTCTTTTATATTTTTCTGTAATAAGCATCCTATTGGGTCTTCCATTAAATCTATTTTCATAGTTTCTGTGCCGAAGGTTAAAGTTGAGAGGGATATATTTTCAAAACCTGTCTTCAAAAATAATAAGCCTCGTCCATGGCGACCTGTTGTTCTCTCCCAATAAAAAGGTTTGTAAATATCAGATTCCTTCTCTCCTGGTAAAGTTCCGGTATGATTCATGAAACTTAGATGCATTTTTATTAAATTAGTTCCTGAGTCTAGTTTCTGTTTGATGTCATGGCGTATCATACTTGAGACAGGACTAACTGAACAACCTTTCGATAAATTCATGACGTAATTTTTTCGTTCTCCGTTTGAAATGTTTCTATGAACAATTTCTACACTTCGATTTTCAAAACCATGCGTTCTTTCCACAGAAAAAATCAACACAAGCAGTGGGATTAACACCTCCATGTTGAATAAAAGTCTCCTGATAACTTACGTAATATATGTTCTGTATTAAAACTTCCATAGATAACATGATTTGATAAAGATGTCGTTTAGTCTGATGCAGACAGGTTATAGAAAAATCTTATTGCCCTCCAACTAAAACATTATGTAAGGAAGAAGTGTGCATTTTTGCGTATGAAAAGTTCACGTGAAAACTTTTATTTTGTTGTAATATTCGGCATAATTTTCTGTCGTTCATGATTCCTAAGAATAATTACGTTTTACTTGTGTACTTGTATACAAAAGTAGGGTAAACTAGAGCAAAGCTAGTTGCAAAGCAACGAGTAGGTCTTCCGTCCTGTTTGACTGGAAGTAGCTTTCAGTTTTAACAAAAATGAGAAATAACGCCCAAAAATGCTTTGAATCTTCCAAAGCTATGTTAATTAATGCAAAAATAAGCCATTTTTGCTACTTCCGGTTTGACCGGAAGTGACGACGACGCACGGAAAATTAATTTTTAAGCTCTAATAGACATATGTTATCCAAATACTTGTCAAAAACGGCAAAAATAAGCGTTTTCCGACTACTTCCGGTTTTGCCGGCTTCCGGTTTTGCCGGAAGTGACGATGCTGGACGTATTTTGACGACTCCATTGAATTAAGCATGATATTTTCAACAACTTTGCTTCTTTGATATATAAAAAATTCTCAATACTTTTTGAAATATTTGGAAAAAACTTTTGGCCCCTCTTGATCCTTGAATTTAGGGGTCAGCCCTTTTTCCCACATATCATTTGAAAGATCTTTTAATTCTGCATAAATTATGTTCTATATATTTTAACAAAATATTTTTAGTTTAGAAGATAAAAAGCAAAATATGAGTAAACTTTGGATCTTTTAAGCGTTCTAATTTTTGACCCCTATATAGTGCCATTTTGAATAAAGAAATCGAAAAACAAAAACCGATGTGCACAATTTCAATCCTTCTATTATCTAAAATCAGTAAAATTTCTGCTCCAGCTTTAGCCGTCTCTGAGCCTTTGTCTGGAAACGAAAGCCTATGAATTTTTGTTAAAAGGGCAATAACTCAAAACCGGAAGTGACTTTTTACAATTTTAGTCAACATTCTGATAGAGTTTTTAAACGTCCATAACCTCTGAAAATTTGAGCGAAATCCATTGAGAAATGAGTGAGATATGAGGCCTCAAAGTTGCGGTCTAGGAAGCAGAAGAAAAAAAAGAATAACTAGAGCCGAGCTCGTTGCAAAGCAACGAGTAGGTCTTCCGTCCTGTTTTACCGGAAGTAACTTCATTTAAAAAAATAAAGAGTAATGAAGTCAAAAAATGGTTTAATCCTCTAAATCTATGTTAATTATTGCAAAATTAAGCCATTTCTGGCAACTTCCGGTTTGACCGGAAGTGATGTCGACGGACGGAAAAATAAGATTTAAGCTTCCATTGACATATGATATCCAAAAACCTGTGAAGAACAGCAAAAATATGCAATTTTTGACTACTTCCGGTTTGACCGGAAGTGACGTCGCCGGACGTTTTTTTGATGACGCCATTAGATAAAGCTTAATATTTTGAACAACTTTGCTTCTTTGACGTATTACAAATTCTCAATACTTTTTGAGATATAAAAAAAATACTTTTGGCCCCTTTAGGCCCTTAATTTAAGGGGCCATCCCTTTTTTCGAGATATCATTTGAAAGATCTTGTAATTATACACTTCTTTTGTTCTACATGTCTTAACAAAATATTTCTAGGTAAAAAGTTATCTTTGAAAAGGTGTCAAAATTTTTGAAATTCTTCATAGGACTATTTTCGCGCCATAGCGAGCGTCGGCGCTTCGTATTTCCGGAAGTTGTAATATACTCAATTCACTTCTCCCAAGGTTGCTCTATCATCACTGAAAATTTCATACTTCTATCTTCAACGGTTTTTGAGAACATTGCCGGACAAAGTGACCCTCTAAAAATGACAAAATCGCGAAAATCTCCGAACCGGAAGTGACGTCATCAAAATAAAAAATTTTCTTTCTAGATTTTTTGATGTTCTATCAGACCTGAAAGTTTCATGAAAATCCATCCAGCCGTTTCCGAGAACTCGCATGCACAAAATCGGTAAGAAAAAAAATAATAAGAACTAGATACGATCCCGTTGCGAGCAACGAGTGGGTCTTCCGTCCGATTCTTGATAAGATGAGATAAGATTTTGATTGAGATATTAAAATAATGATAAAGATTGTGAAGAAGAACGATTTTGCCTCCATAATCTGTAAACAGACATTGAACATTAAGACTAAAAAATTCGACTTTTGGCCCCTCACGGCCCCTACTATTAGGGATCAGCCCTTTTTTCATATTATCTTAAAGCTCTCAGGCTTTGGAACACTTTTTGTTCAACAACGATTCAGAGATTCTTTTTCGTTTTCGAGTTATTTGAAAAAGAAATATTTAGGGGCCAACCCTTCAACTCCTTAAAGGGGACGTATAGCGAAAAACTAAAGGTTGCATATTGTTTAGAACATTATTTTGAACATCTTTTGTTAAATATTACTTATCAAAATATTTCCCAATTTTGAAATATAAAGCGTAAAAGATTTAGCATTCTGGCCCCTTATGCCCCCTCATAATGCACCATAGGACATTTAAATCATAATATATAGTTGCAGATTGTTGAGATAAACTTGTTTGCTTCTGTAATGTATAACAAAATATTGACGGCTAAAGAGTTATCGATAAAAGACTTTTGGCCCCTCTTGGCCCTTAATTTAAGTGCCCAGCCCCTTTTTCTTGATCTCATCTTAAAGCTCTCAGGAATTTGAACACTTTTTGTTCAACAACTATTCAGAGATCCTCTTTCGTTTTCGAGTTTTTTGCAAAAGAAATATTTAGGGGCCAACCCTTCAACTCCTTAAAGGGGACATATAGCGAAAAACTAAAGGTTGCATATTGTTTAGAACATTATTTTGAACATCTTTTGTTCAATATTACTTATCAAAATATTTTCCACTTTTGAGATATAAAGCGTCAAAGATTTAGCATTCTGGCCCCTTATGGCCCCTTTTTATGCACCATAGGACATTTAAATCATAATATATAGTTGTAGATTGTTGAGATAAACATTTTTGCTTCTCTAATGTATAACAAAATATTGACTGCTAAAGAGTTATCGATAAAAGACTTTTGGCCCCTCTTGGCCCTTAATTTGAGTGTCCAGCCTCTTTTTCTTGATCTCATCTTAAAGCTCTCCGGATTTTGAACACTTTTTGTTCAACAACTATTCAGAGATTCTCTTTCGTTTTCGAGTTATTAGCAAAAGAAATATTTAGGGGCCAACCCTTCAACTCCTTAAAGGGGACGTATAGCGAAAAACTAAAGGTTGCATATTGTTTAGAACATTATTTTGAACAATTTTTGTTCAATATTACTTATCAAAATATTTCCCACTTTTGAGATATAAAGCGTCAAAGATTTAGCATTCTGGCCCCCAGTGGCCCCTTATTATGTAACATACGACACAAAAATTATAATATGCAGTTGTAGATTGTTAAGATTAACATTTTTGCTTCTGTAATGTCTAACAAAATATTGACTGTTTAAGAGTTATAAAATAAAAACTTTTGGCCCCTTTCAGCCCCTAATGTGATGAGTCAGCACTTTTTTCTTGATATCATATTAAAGATCTTGTCATTTTGCACAAATATTGCTCAGTATGTTTTAACAAAATAATTATACTTTAAAAGATATGATGCAAAATGTCTCAAAAAATCAGTCAAGATTCGTGTCCTAAATTTTGACCCCTACCGTGCTTCCATACTAGGCACTTCTGGGAAATATCCTGACCATGTTGCAACATGGCAATATGTCCTCTATCATCACTGAAAATTTCAGCGCTCTACCTCAAGCCGTTTTTGAGTTCCATCACAGACAAGGAGGTCCTCAAAATTTCGATCAAAGGGCGATAACTTTCGACCGGAAGTGAATTTCAAAAAATTGAAAAAAACGTATAAGGTTTAGATAAAGATACACCTTCTCCGAAAATTTCAAGTAAATCGGACAAGTCATTTCCGAGAAATCTTCTGCACAAAAATTGTAAAGAAAAAAAAAATAATAATAAAAGTGAAAAAGAAACAATAGAATAATAGAAGGGTCTTCCGTTGGAGACGGAAGACCCTAAAAATAGTGGAAAAGAAACCTAAGAAAAACAATAAGGTCTTCCGCTGAAGACGGAACACCTTAACTAGATGCGTTCTTTTTGCTGGAGCAACAAGCAGGTCTTCTGACAGACTTTTCATTAGAGTTCTATGCTGTGTCATTCCAGGAAATAGATTTCAGAGTGCATTGTTTTATTTACGTTTATTCATAGCAGTCTCTCCACATTACATCATGATTACTACAGGTATATTTTAAAATATCTCTAAAAATAGCTTGTAAAAATTTGCAAAATATTCCACGCATGTTGAAACAGAGAGAATAGTCATTTGCAAATGAAAAAAGGCAGAAACAAAGAAAAAAATTTTGAAACGCCCCCAGCGGGATTCGAACCCCCGACAGTGGGTCAAAGTTTGGTTCGGTCATATCTTTTCAATTTATGCACACATCAACATATTGAACATATATCTAGAATTCTTATACGACACTATATAAACGCTGAAAAAATTAAAGAAAAATATTGAAAAACAAAAAAGTTGAAAAATTGAACTTTTTGATTTCACTTCCGTTTGCGAACGGAAGTGCCGACGACAAAAAATAAATGTCGTTGCCCATAATGGAGTTCGATGTTCTATCACCTCAGTGAGTTTCACTTTCATATCTTTAGCCGTTCTCGAGAAAACTGGACAAAATGCATTTTAAAAGAAACAAAAATCCCCAAAAATCGCAAATGAAAGGGAATTTTTGAAAAAATGAAAAATACCTCTGGAGATATTCTCATGATGCATAATCCCTGGAAAAATCTTTCAAATCCGTCCACGCACAGCTGAGATATCACCCTAACTATGAAAAAAACGAATAATAATAATAATAATAAAAAACAGACGAATAACAATAAGGTCTTCCGGAGGAAGTCGGAAGACCATAATAATCTTTACCAACAGAATCAGTAGAAGGTCTTCCGTTGGAAACGGATAACCTTAAATTTTTTCCTTAATAATTGTATGCATATCTGTCTTACTATCTTGGGTTCTCTTTACAAATATTTGCATTTAATAAGAGCACGGAAAGGACAGATATGAAGAGACGAAAACACTCATTATTATGTGCACATTACATAATCATGACTCTCTACATGGTTATGCGAACAGCAATAAAACGCCATGATACGATTACAAATGGTAACTCGAATAACCAGTATATAGCAAAACACCCATTCTCTTTGAGTGGAAAGAGCAAAGTTCTGAGTGCGAATCAAAATTGTTAAATGATTTCCCATTGAAGAACTTTTTTATGTATCGGATACACGTCGAAAGGGCTAATATCATACAGTATCCCTTTTTTTACTCCAGAATTTATGAATTCAAGAATTTTAAGCAAAGTATAAGTCAGAGGACAAAGACGATTGAAATCTACAGACGAAAAAATATATTTGAAAGTTCATAGAAATAGTTTAGTATAAAAAAAATGTTTCGGTACTTGTAACGTTCTCTTCTGATTTACAGAATTAAATTCTTGCTTTTGTTAAATATAATATTATAAAATGATAATAATATTAATAAAAATCCCTAAGAAATTTTTGTTCAAGCAAACAGTAACAACGTGTTGGATGACTCGAAAAACATGCCTCCTGTAAAAACAAAGGAAAAGAAGAGAATAGGGCCAATTGGTTGGCCAGTCAAGCCGAAGGGGATGAGGGTGGGGGGTTAAAACTCACGGCACCTGAATACCCGCAGAAATACTGCCACATTCCCTGTGGAGATGCCACTTCCACAAGGTAAAGTTCCCCGTCGACATGGACGTATAAGAAGAGTCTAAAAGTATCTGCGTAATTTTCTTCCTGCAGATTAAACAGAAAAGAGATTCCGCGGAGGGGAATAAAATTTGACTCACTTCATAAACTTTAACAAGGTTATGAACTTTAATTCACAACTTCTGCTCGAGGGTTTCAAACTATGTTTTAACCAACAGTAACCTAGTCCTTGGGGGATATGGTAAAGCAAAATCCTCCCGAGTTCATCCAAACCTGTCTAAAGCACACGCAAACATTAACAAAGAGTTACAACTCAACCAAGTAGTTTGGCTTTTATGCAACCCCTTTGTAAACCCCTAAATATCACTACTTGGATTGGTCTCTAACAATGCGAATATGAGGCTTATACATCATTTGCCATATTCCCATGAAATTCAGTAATTTTTTCAGAGATTCCACAGTATGTAAAGTCAAATGTTTGATCATTGATGTTTTTTTTATTTTGACAACACGACCACATTTTGTTCGTCGATAAGCTGTGTACTTAAGGAAAATTTGCCCTTTTCGTGCATTAGCTAACTGAACAGCATACAGGCAATAAACTTATCTTGCATTCTTAAGGCGCACAACTTTCCTTTTTGTGGACCCAAATTTTCTTAGTTGATAAATTACACTTGACAAATTAAAATCACTTTGGGAATATTTATAGTTTAACTACATGTAGGAGCGACATACAAGACTGTCGGACCATCTACAAAGTTTTCTCTGATCATACAATGCATGGTGTCTCAGTTATCAGAACCCAATTTTAAGAAAGTCAAACTCTACAGTTCTTCACAGACAACTTACGGGACAGGGGGTGAGTTAGGGTGTGGGTAGGAACGGAGGATTTGGTTATTATTTTGGGGTAAATTGGCATTTGGATTCTGGCCCCAGTTCTGGTCCAATTTCGGTGCCATGAGAAACATGACATTTCTTGAAATTTTTCCAGTCATGGTAGTCATCACACTCTGGCACCAGTGTTTAATCAAAGTATCGAAAGAACCGAAAGCCAGGTTTTAATTTCTCCATATATTGTCTGATCTGAAATTAGTAAATGATGTTTTCCTTTTGTCCATTGATTTTTAACAGGAAGAGTTTGAATGATTATGATTTAAAATAATATACCAGTAATTAAAATAAACGGTCCAGACTCCAAGATATGTCATGATTTAAAAATTTTATAAATAATATTTCAAAAAAATTCTCGCATATTTTATATTCAATAAGCATTATTTTCTCGTAATTTAAAAATTCAGCCTTGGAATAGTTAAAATTATGCACATGTGTATTTGAAAGACATTATTTTGGTTTCAAACAAAGTACGTACGTTTATCGCCAACTACATGTAGGAACACTTATATATATATATATATATATATATATATATATATATATATATATATATATATATATATATATATATATATATATATATATATATATATATATATATATATATATATTGTCAAGCAACTTTACGCATGTTTTTTCTTAATATTCCAATTCACTTTATTATCAATTTACTAAAAATCAAAGCAGAGTATAACTACCAACAAAACATCGATGAAAACAATATGAAACATGAAACTCTTAAACAATTTCAACGTTTCGAAAATCCCGCGCTATTAAAATAATTCACTTACACTACGCATTCAGCAGTGTATAATTGTTATATCACGATTATCCAAATAAAGGATGTATCTTATTTCTCTTTCAGTTTAATTCTCAAGCAAAAATATTGATCATTAACTTTTCTAACGATTGGGATGTTAAGAATATTGGTTAGATTTCGCCTCGCAATGAGACTATTTTGTTTATCGGAAGCGTCTGCTTCGACGCTGTTTGGTTTTTTTGTTTACTGTGCTATTTATAGTACTAAGACAGTCGATCATGATGCCTATAGCCAGGACTTTACATGGGATGCAAAGCCCGTCTAAAAAGCAAAAATATCCTCTTCCACATTGACAACACTGCAGTGGTCCATGTCCACAACACACTGACTTCTGAATCAGACAGAATTATGCATATTGTCAGAGGTTTTTAAAATTACTTTTATTGCAGTGTAATATTCAGATTACAGCAAAATGCATACAAGCAAAATAAATCGCATACTTAATGCATTATCTCGTTTGCAGTGGGACAGATTTCAGCGACTTGCTCGAAAGGCGGACCAGTGGCCCATTCCGCTATTGCATCATATCTTGGACATTTAGAGTAGGAAGCATCAAGACTTTTGCATACATCCATATTACTACTATACATTCTAGAAAAAAGTGCATATGTTTAATCTATTATATTCGAAAGCACAGAACAGACTGTAATATTTCGTTATTAAGTTACCTTAGAATATTTTGAAAGGAACTCTGTTACAAGAGTTTGTTTATTCATATAGTCATCATTCTCAGGTTTGCATCAGTACATTTATGAAAGGTAGTGACAGCTAGGTTATTGATATTTATTTTACTAAAAATGAAATTAGTAATTAGTTACGCATAACGCTTGGAGGCTCATCGGATTGATGCAATATTGAATACTTGCACTTCGTGTAGGACAGACATTAAATTAAATACTTATACATGTTTTTTTTAAATTTAAATCCATTAATTAAACAAATAATAATAATATTATTTAATAATAATAATTTCAAAGTAACGGGATAAGTTTAAGCTATAAAATAAGTGAATTGGTGAACTTATATTGTTGAATATTGGTATTCGTTGGCTGTACAGTTGCACTCGCAAAGTCCATCTCCCGTAAACTTACACGTATTCCTTGTCTCGTTAATTCCTCGTAAAATATATTAATCACCCATTCGTAGTCTTGTTCAGAATATTATAAGAACACATCAAATTCATATTCACTATTATTTCTATTTTTCATGACACCTATACATCTGTTAGGCAATCGTAAGATGATTTAACTACGTGAACACGATGTCTTTTCAATGCTCCTGCTAAAATTAATATCACAATGAGGACAAAGAGGACAAAGGACGTATATATTAGCCATTCTTTGGATTGGCAGTTTAGTTCAAGGGTTCTGAATGTAACTTCTCGAAAAAGGTTTGACAAAGTTTGATTGTTTTCAATGCACTTTGTAATTTTCAGATCTTTGGTGAGCATTTGGATTTTTTCATTAGCTTCAAGGTGGACAATTTTGAGCATGATTTCCTTCGATAAATATTTTTACATTCTTCAGCTGATTCACGATGGCAAAATCAGATGAATGGATTGGCGAAATCCTGTTGTAACGAAGAGATAGATTTGAAATGTTCTTCAACATTGATAATGTAAATTGAATAGATGAAAACGAATTTTTGTCGTGGTTGATAGTGTGCAGCGATTTGGTTTGTCACGAAAAAGATAAGATGGTAAGAATTTTAGAGAATTCATACTCAAATCCAACTTTTCGAGTTCTGAAAGGTTATTGAATGAATAATGGTTTTCTGTATTTTTTTTTCAAACTTCAGCTGAACATTTGAGGCTGTTACAGATTATAAATTATTCGAGAATTTGAACAGTTTGCGATGCATTTTGTTTTGGCATTTGTTGTCATATTGTAGATAATAGGTGGTTTATGATTGCTCTCAGTACCACATGTATTATTACTTCACTACTTTCTTTATAAAAAAATCTCCTGTTTGGTATATATATCTTCACCTCAATTACAAAATGACACTTATCATTCTTGTACAAGTGTTTTATTTTTTTCTGTTTTCAGCAAAACAGTCTCCTTGGAAAATAAATGATCAAATAAAAAAATGATGATGAAAAAAGGCAATACACTGTAGTTCAGTTTTGAATAATATTAGTGCATTCTTTGTTAAAATAACTTTAATTTTCTACATGCATAAATTAATATGCACAATAACTTTAATTCCTTAACTTAAGGCAATGGCTAATCTAGAGAGGGGTTATGTGGGTTGCGACCCCATCCTCCCTTTTGATTTGCTTAAGATAAAAAGAAAAAAAGTCAAAATTTTTTGTTTTGTTTGACGAAAGAAAATATTTTATGAAACCTCTTGACAAAATATAATTTTCAGTTTCGGAGATTTGTTATCCTTCTATTGTCAAAATCTTACCGTTAATCTAAACATTTATTTAAAAAGGATACTACATCCGTGTATTCCATTGATCTGCTTCGTTTTATGTTAATGTAGTACTATGTTCCTTTTTAACCCCCTCCACTTCAATCCCCTACCAATACAAAACAGGGGCAGAACACCTCATCCCATCTCTGACGTTTTATAGGTCCCTGTTTGCTTTGCTCCTGTTTTGTTTCTTATGGAATTTTGATCTTGGATACTATCATTATCTCCATATGTTTCATTTGACGTAATAATCAAAATTATTTTCCTTGAACTTGCATTGCTAGAGGTGTGAAGAGTACAACTTTCAATACATGGTGGTAGAGAAAGTGACTCAAAAAAGAGCTCTTTTTACAAACCTAAATGTAATGACAGACTCTTTTTAAAGGCCGAAATTTTTAACCGTACGGTTTTCTCAGGTAAGGGGAGAGATTAAATTTTACATGCGTGGCACCGCGAGGCATTGACGGTCGTGCAGACCGTGGGAAGCGCTAGTCCCTACATGTATACACAACAGTATACACAGGAAGTCTATGGGTATTACCTGTACAGCTTGATGGCCTACTGTTCATCATAAAATTAGTAGAATCGACATCATAAATGAAAAATATCAATAGTAATTAATGATAATTTTAAAATTTTGTAATCAAAGACTTATAGCTAATATCAAACAAGCAGAAATCTCGCAGGCCGACCTTTGTAAAGAAAAACGGTATGTTGTACGTCACAGCAGCAACGACTTGAGTTTGTTGTAAAAAAAATCATTATGAAATACAGGTTTATTTTCAAAAGTATATAAAATACTCATCCTTGACTGTCCCTATTCATAATCATCGTAAATATAGTAACAATTAGAGCTTCGATCACGGTCAAATAGTAACAGTTACTTGCCGTTTGTCAGTATAAAAAGTCGCGTGGTCCTATTTTTAGCAAAGGTACATTCTGTATCCTATTGTGAAAAAATTCGCAATCACGATGGTTTTCAATTTGTAAAGTTTAAAATACATACGAGTGTTTGTATATTTTAAGTAAATTTAGTTTATTATTAAACAACTTAAAACAAAATCTTAAATTATTGCTAACATCTGTATTTCTATCAAAACTTTTTTAAAACCTGTGACCTTGAACGGAGAAAACAACCAACGAAGCAAGAAATGTTCGGTTTTAAAAAGGAAAAGAAAGAAACTCTTAATACTTTAATACTTGTCCAAGCGAAGTTGTTACTTATCAGATTTTTGTTTTCATCCTTAGTTATCCATTACATGCAAAAAGTGTTACCAGCTTATTTTTTTTGTCCTTTATTTTCATCGTAATTTTTCGCAGCGTCTCAAAACAAGAATCGTTCTTAATTTTTTACGAGTGAAAACAAGATTTCATTCACCGATGCAATTTTTATAAGTAAATAAACACAATCTTGATTTATTTTATAGAAATACAATGAGATAAAAATTCATATTTTGATGACATGTTTGTAATACAGATAATTAATTTATTATAATCAAGCTGAAATTGTTTGTATCGAAATGGCTTCCTTATTGCGATGGTAATTTAGCGGTAAATATCAGAAGACCGAAAGATAATTTGATAGTGGCCACGCGTGTCAAACAAGGTGAAAAAGATATACAAAGGGACCAGTAGCAAAATGTCAATCAATTTCAAGTACCCTATAATGGACCTTAATTTATTTGATTGACAGGGGGATACAGACCAGGTAAATCTGAGGGCGGTGCTTATTATCTCGGGCTTTAAAAACAAAAAATAATTAAAGGAGGAGTTTGGGGATTAAAACACCTCATTCATTCATGTTTAAATTACAGATAACATTATTGTCGTAATCAGGATTTTTGCACCTGCATACTTTTATTTCCATATATCTCATTGTAGATATCGATCTGCATAAATACCATGTTCCTCCTTTACTGGTTTTTTTTTTCCATAATAATAATTTAAATTATGTTCTTTGAACATTTACACAGATATTTTTAATGCCAAAATAATAAATATTTCAAATTATTTCGTCTTTTTTCCATAATTGAGGGAGTAGTGTGCTTTTCTTATCATATAGTGTTGGACATTATCCGTGACGGAAGAAGAGGTGGTATCAAAATATATCGACGATCAAATCATCACAATTTTTGAAGTACAGACAATGTCTGTCTTTTTTTCCGATTTTGTGGAAAGGTGGAGTGAAAGAGTATTGTTTCTTTAAAACGCATGACATAAAATAAAAAAAATGTATTTAAATAAGTGTTTACAGAATGAGGAACTGTAATGTACCTTTGATATATGTGTTGCATAGTCTGTCTTTTCCATCTGCATCCTGCCTTGCGTTTTCTCATATTGTAAATAATATGGGGCTATGATTGCACTTGTGTATTATTATCTCATCAACGGGAAATACCCCCTGTTTATCTATTCTTTCATCATTTACTAAATAAATGACATTATTTATTCTTTCTAATATAAGCATTCTATTCTTGCCTGTTTATATCCGAAATCGATATGAGTCTTCGTGGAAAAAATATACAGACAAAGAAACATAGATATGTACGCGTCGAACGGGGCCTATCTATCCTGTTTTTATACAAACCACAAAATGTCTTTATTGTACCCAGAAGGAAACACTTCCCAACCCACGGTAGAAAGTTAATACACATCCAAAGAATACTCCATACTTCCAAGAAAACGTTGAATCTTTATTTAATATTTCAAAAAATTTAAACAGTATATACAGACTTGAATTTCTTCTTGCTATTGGTGAGGTCGGGTACTTGTATCATGTAATTATTGTCACGATAATACCACCACGTAAGGGTTGTATCACTTTGACCCTTTTCCTACTGTTATTATAAGTATATTAGTGCGTGTATGGGAATTTCCTTTCAAAGACCCATAGAATTCTATTCAGTTTTTCTTGCAATACAGCCAATTTTTAATCGAATTGCACATCCACTTTATTTATTTTACACTTGTCATAAACATGGTACTAAAGGCATTGATTTTGTTCCCACGAGTTTTATTTTTGTTTTGTTTTGGTTTGTTTTTTGGTTTGTATTTGGTTTTTTTTTTTTTTTTGGGGGGGGGGGGGGTTTGTCCTATATTCTCTGCCTAACGTTGCCTTATCCGTAGTTTACATGCAATACGCATTCCATCCCTAGAAACAACCACATACAACCCAATTATCTCCCTTAATCAATGGTATACGACATGTGACTGAAGTACATATAATTCAAGAGCTTTCTTAACAAAATAATCATTTTAATCATTTAAAAATCAACGTTTTCATAGATTGGTAATTACATGTATTATAAGATTAAAATGTAATTTATAAATAAAGAATAAAAAAAACACTTTCATATCTTTATATTTAATGAGGTATCTGTGTATGACGTAATACTTATCTTGAGCTCAAGATTTGAATGTGATAAAAATTGTTTCATTGTTTAAAGTAGTAATTTTAATGTTGAAAAGACATTCGAATGTATGTGCATGCAGTTTATTGATATCATTATTATTTTAATACAAAGGTGCTGGTTCATATGTACTGAAGTATATTCGGTTTATAAGTATCAATAAAGAGTCTCCAGACAATATGTCGTTGGAAAGAACATGTATATCAATTATTTTTAATTATTAAACTTAAATTCATTGAAATTGACTAATGAAGCTATTGGTTACGTCATATATATTTATGATTTACCAGCTAAATAAATTAAAGTCTATATATTTGACCTCAATTTTTATGTTTTATGTTTCAATTTGCAAGTTTTAACTTCAGACGAGGGCCTCAACAAGGGTATTTTAATACAAATGCGAACAACCAAAAAATTATAATTTCTCGCGCATTACGATGGTATAGCGGGAAATAGTTGTCCTAACGATATGTAAACGAATTATTGTACTTGAACGAAAGTGGCGTATTTTGTACGTAGTTATACTGTGTTCTTGGTGACAGCCAATGAAATAATGTTTTGGGGAATTACGTGTTCGAATATTTTTCATGATGTTAGATTTTAGATTCTAGCACACACTCTACTTAAGCAAATCAATTTCCAACACATTAAAATATTTTTTTTCTAAATTAATTTATTGCAGCCCGGAGGACTGGGCTGCTCTATACATATAAGTTTAAGTGTTGGTATATGGGGATCGAGGTGGGAGAAGTTATTCAGAATTAAAGGTTTTCTAAACATTAAAAAGATTATTAATCAGATTGTTCTTTCCCTTTATAAATTACGAGATACACAATATATTTACTTCCATAAAGTGAATAGATCTGTAAAAATGAATATATTTCATATTTGGTATTTAAAGTTGCTTATCGTTTACTATAAAAAAAAAAAACGACCGGTCCCTTTTTTAGAACTTCGAATTTTACTTTTCGCATAAAAACGTACTTTATACAGTTCGTGTATTCTTCAAGTGAAATATATTTTTAACAAGAGGCCCAGGGGCCACATCGCTCACCTGAGCAAATCAACTAGGAAAAAACACAAATCAGATCAGAACAGAAAAGTTTACTGAAGGGGGGATTGAATTTAATACTACTTTAGAATGCCTTCATATTAATACAGCATATGCTTTTGCTGTTCTTGATAAAAAGATTTTTTAAAAACATTTTTCTTCCCATTGGTTCTTCAGAAGAAGATTTTTAGAGATTTTCCCTATACACTCCTATGAAAACTTTGATCGGCCATTGTGGCCTAAACCCTACCCCCGGGGGTCATGATTTGAACAAAATTGAATCTGCACTACCCGAGGATGCCTCCACATGAGTTTCATCTTTCTTGGCCCAGTGGTTCTTGAAAACAAGATTTTTAAAGATTTTCTCTATATACTCCTATGTAAAACTTTGATCGGCCATTGTGGCCCCACCCTTCCCCCGGGGGTTATGATTTGAATTTACACTACCTGAGGTTGATTCCACATCAGTTTCATCTTTCCTGGCCCAGTGGTTCTTGAGAAGAAAATTCTTAAGATTTTCCCTATATACTCCTATGTAAAACTTATATCGGCCATTGTGGCCCCACCCTGCCCCCGGGGGTCATGATTTGAAGAAATTTGAATCTGCACTATCCCCCGAGGATGCTTCCACATGAGTTTCATCTTTCCTGGCTCAGTGGTTCTCGAGAAGAAGATTTTAAGAGATTTTCCCTATATACTACTATGTAAAAAGTTGATCGGCCATTGAGGCCCCACCCTGCCCCCGGGGGTCATGATTTGAACAAATTTGAATCTAATCTACCCGAGAATGCTTCCACATGAGTTTCATCTCTCTTGGCCCTGTTGTTCTTGATAAGAAGATTTTTAAAAAATGTCATTAATTTTTCAATAGTCATAGTCATAGTTATCTCCCCTTGGAAAAGGGTGTGACCCTTCATTTGAATAAACTTAAATCCCCTTAACCTAAGGATACTTTGATGCAAGTTTGGTTGAAATTGCCAAGTGGTTCTTGAGAAGAAGATGAACATGTAAAAAGTTTAAGACGACGACGACAAGGACGACGACAACGACAGACAACGGACAAATTTTGAACAGAAAAACTTTCTAAAAAGCTGATGCATGTGTCTAGTTTCGATGCATATCTTATGCAGCCAACATTTACTTGAAGAACTGATAAAATTTGAAAGGGTATCGTTTTTGTTAGATTTTCATCCGACTATAAGTTTTCAAAATCTTCTCGACTATCGTCTACATCATTCAGGCGCATGTCTTTTTCACTCATATCGAAGCGGTTTGATGATCAAGACTCGATCATTTTCATTGTTTTCTTTATTTATTTCCCGGGCGACAATTGATGGATACATCAATGTTTTCTTGTTATTTATTATTATATATTATTGACATAGACTTTGTAAGAATGAGTTTGCCATTCACTTTCTTTAATTTTTGCTATGGAATAAATTACAGGTTTCCATAGTTTTTAAACAAAATATTGATTTTATCAATTTTTTTTGGGGGGGGGCGGCGAGGTAGGCATGGTTACATGTCTTATAAATCCTAGCGCCCTCTTACACTGCACTACGTATAATGCTTACATGGTTGTTGTGTCTTAATTAGTGAAGTACAATGCTGATACACATCAAAAGCCGATTGTACCTGTTAAAATTAAGAGTTATTGCCTTTTACTCGGTACAGTACAGCACTGTATATATTTTTAACTTGGAAGCAAATCATAACGTGAAATTCTATTTTACATTACAGAGTTATATGTATTTGTGATATATTTTTAATTTTAGTGCTCATGTGCTCTCATAATAATGTAAACAAACGAAATAACCCTCCCAGTATCTTGTTTTTTTTATCTGTCACATCATTAATATAGCGCAAGGTAACGATATAGTTTCCCATAGGTTTCACAAAGGTCAATTTGTTTATGTAGATTATACAAGGAAATGTATGGATGAAATAGATCAATTTGAAAGTGTTCTGTGAGCATAGTGAATTTTTTTTTAATATTCATACTGATGTATATAACTTTGGAATTCGAGCTGTCTTTCTTCCAAGGAAATTTTGATAAGAGTATGAAAAGAATTCTGGAAATGTTGTATATTGAAGGCCTAATTTTTATGGAATCTTAGAGTTAGATGAATTTTTTTAACATTTCAACAACCATTTCAACAAAAACGACTTAATTAGACGAACATCTCCCCCGCACAGACAACCAATCACGTTTTTCAGTAGGTATCTATTGATTCTTCAAAAGGTTTCAAAATTAAATCGAAAATTCAATATAGCAGTTTCTTTATCATTTTAAAACTTCAATGTATTCTCAGTTTACGATGCATATCTAAATGCCTCAAAAACATATATTTCTTTTGGAATTTGCAAGTAATTAATAGATGGCACTTCACAGAGAAATGTTTAAATTGTAGAATGTTTCTTAAGGTATTTACTTGAGTATCCATAAAAATAGAGGTAAAAATACGTGAAAGGCAAATTAGTACTAGCATTGTTACTTACCCCTCCCCACCTCCCCCAATATATATATCCTGGTGAGATTGAAATAAAGGATTCAACAACGTCTGGCACATACGTTTCATATTTAGATATTTTACTTGAGAAAGACTTTTAAGGTAATCTAACAACCAAGCTTTATGACAAACGAGATGATTTTAACTTTTCAATCGTCAACTTTCCTTACTTATACAGCAACATACCTTCATCACCTGTATATGGGGTTTATATTTCTCAGTTTATTCGATAAGCAAGAGCACGCCCTACTTATGAACAACTTCTAAACTGAGGTAAATTATTGACAAACAAGTTGATGAAACGAAAACATCAACAGTTTCGTCTAAAGCCATCATTTCGTAAGTTCTATAGTCTATACAATAACTATGTCAGTAAATACAATTTATTATTAAGACAAATGCTGATTGAAGTTTTTCATACTACCCAGTAATTGTTAGGCCATAACACACACACCATGAAATGTCGACGGAATATCCCGGTATTCCTCCTCCATGGCACCTGATCCCACCTTTGATGTTTTGGGGCTCCTTATATGTTCTGCCTTTATATTGTATTTTTAATGGACTTTTGAGCTTGAATACTGTGAGTTATTTCCATAAATTTCATTGATAACATATGAGGATTAAATTTCAAAAGGGGTGTATAATCGTAGGATTGTGAATCTCCTACCGACAAAAATTGTATAATTGAATTACTTAAGCTTCAGCAAAGATGTTGTTATTTGAAAGTAAGGGTATATAGATTTAAATGATGTAAATTGAAAGAAAACATATTAATTTAAAAAGGCATACGTCGGTATAATTCCAAACCAATTTAATCCAAATTTAATACATCAAGGATAAAATTAAACAGTGAACAAAATCATGTTATCAAAATTAGGTGATATAACTTTCACAATACTTATTAATTAAAAACACTCGTAAATGAACTATATTTTCTTGAGATCATTTACATTTCATAGAAAAAAAACAGACAAAAACCAGCAAAAATAAAACAAAGAAGTCAGAAAGTGGCAAGGCATTTAATTTCAACATCGATGATATGCATCCCACAATTGCTTGATATATAAGGTCAGACAGATAAACTATTGAAGCATAAATACACGAATTGTCTACTTTACAAGGCAATGAATATTCGCACATTAAGGCCATATGCAACGTAGTTTTGACATTATTGGGTTCTTCCCTGGATTTGAAGAGTTTCACTTAAAGAAAGACCTTGTGCAGTACTTTAAATGTCTAAATATGGATTTATACACCTCTTCTAAAACAAATTTGATAAGAAAAAAATCTGGAATTTGTTTTGTAGTTTTTGTATATTTTCTTTGAATAATGCAAAAATGTTCATAATTTGATGTCTTCCAAAAAGCCCTGGTAATGCATGCTGAATTTTTGTCTTTATTTCGAACATCTGATGGCACAATAATCTTAAATTATAGGAATATCTAGAAAAGTTCTCAGTAGATAAGGTACGTTGCGTATGTCCTGAAGAAAAAGAGTCTATATTACAAATGGAATGTATAGAGAATTTTTGCACAAGAGAATGATTTTCACATCTCAGATTTAAGTACATTTAAAGTGTCTATATGATAAAAAGTATTTATATGAAAGGATGTTTTAAAAAAACTGTTCTAAGACAAATCTTTTTGATAACACAGTGAATTACTGAGATGAGAAAAAAGCATAACCTCTATTTGACAATGAAATGTATTGTTTTTTTTTCAAGGTAAGCACATCTCAATTTCATTGCTTTTGTGTTCTTTTTTATACATTTTGATTATAATTTCGCCTCTGGGAGCAGTTGTATCACCATGTTGAAGTTGACTACTGCTAGGCTCTTCGCAATTTTGGTTTTTTTTTGTTAGAATCAGTTCTGGTACCTGGAAGATGTTCTTTACTACAAAGGTAATTGACATTTTGATTTTCTTCATTGGAATCTTTCACGACACCTTGTTGATGTTCTTTACTGTAAAAGGATGAAGAAGTTTGACTTTCGTCGTTGGAAATATTCCGCTCACCTTCTGAATGCTCATTACTGCCAGAATATTCGGCATTTTGCTCCTCATCGGCAAAACCAATATCAGCAACTGGCCATACCTCTGTATAGTTACGGATGATCTCGTTTAACAAATTGCTAAAGGAAACACTACTAATGTCAAGTTCTAATTCATGTGGAGGCTTGAACAAAATGTTTCTAAAAATCCAAGGTAAAAATCCCCCAGCAAGCGTTGCCAACATCTGGTTAAAACCTGATATTGAATACTCATTTCCAAAGGCCATCACAACAACCATCACAAATAAAAGAAATATAATAATAGTACAAAACTGACGCAGTGCTTGACAAAGATTTTTAAACAGACTACCAGGACATCCCTTATACTTCATGTATGCAACTTCAAAAAAGAAATCTCGAGAAATATATGGTTTGTCCTCATTATCCAAAAACAAAAGAACTCTGCCAACTTTTGATTTTAGTATTCCATTTTCAACAAAATAACTAGTTTTTTCTTCACGCTCATGGTAGACCTTAATTTGAAAAGCTGTGTTTTGTTGTTTATTTGCTGACTGTCAGGCGATAGTTTCAACTTCATTTTTGGCTTTCTCCAAAAGAGCCTTATTTATAGCTTGGTTGAAAAGTTGATATTTCTATGTTACATTGCCAAAGCAGTCTCTTGCATACAAAAATAGCATAAAAAACAATGAAACAAATTTTAGCGTTTGAGAGGCATTCAAAATTATTCCAATTAGAGTATATACCATTACTTCTAAGACAAACACGAAAATATCAACTGCCAAAATTACACTAGACATAATTGATAATAAACACAGAAGAATGGTTATGAATTGAAAAAAATGAAAACACTTCGACGAATGTTGAGGCAAAAGTGCAATATTTTGATTTCGCCAGAGGCTATTATTTTCTCTATCTAAACATGATTTAGGGAGTATTTTTCTAGGAATCAAGATTAATAACAGATGAGAAAACAGACGCACAACAATATTGAGAGTCGGACAACAATAAAAACATAAAATTACAACGCAAACCGGTAATAAAATAGCCCAGTAAACTCCAAATAAAACACAAGCCAAAATTCCATATTTTTTGAAAGGATAAAGAAGGATTTTCATTGTCAATCCAAGTGCTTCTTCGAATGTATATTCATTCATATCTTCTAAACATTTTCGGACGATAATTTCTATGTTTTTCTTTATATCTTTAATATTCAAAACAATGAATCCTTTTCTTTTAATATATCGAGACAATCCTAAAATTTTGAATAGCAGTGGAGCTGTGAATGCAGCAACATAACAAATTATGAACGAGATATGCACGGGCGTAAGAAAACTTACGAAGCTTCCCGGAAAAAATGCAAAGTGAACATCAAAATTTCGTTTTATGGCTTCTTCTTTCTTTGTCTCTAACTCTTCATTTTCAAATTTATAAAAGATAAAAACTCTGAAGATCCACGGAGTTATAGTTAGTATAACAGTGACAGTAAACATAAGCGTTTTTAAACAAGAATACCATGTCAGTTTCTTGGCATTTGTCAGTGGGACGAAAATATTACTCTCACAGCACGCCGAAAAAGATCTCGTATGTCGGATTTTACAACGGAATAATGAGTTATAGTTAGAGTCCAGAATACCAACAGGAACCTCGTTTGGTGGAATGATACGATGAGGTTCCACGCGTAACCAAAGTTCTGAAATTTGGAGTAATTTTGGCTCATTTCTCCTTATCTCGGTTATTTGTTTTTTCAATTTCTTCATCGATGACAAGTTATTGATATCTAAATAATCTGTTTTCCTTGGATTATATTTTTTCAAGATTTTGATTGTTTCTTTTTCTTTTTCAGCAAATTTCACATTGTAAGCAAGAGGTTGATACTTGATATTGTAAAAAGATTTTGGTATAAGATATGGACAAAACATAATTGCTATAATGTACATAAGCCATATACAGTAAAATAAAATTTGTATCCATATATCCTTTACCAATTCCTTACATTCAATGCCACCTTCTGCGGTTTTATAACAACACATGTGGTAGTAAACAGCCCGACCCGTAACATTTTTAATGTGTATGTTGCAAACATGTTCGTTGTCATTCAAACTACCACCAGACCCGTCTGATGAAATTTCCTGGAAATCATTTAAAAGAATTCGCCTGATATTATGTTCTATCTCTTTGATATTCCTCTGTAATAAGCATCCTATTGGATCTTCCTGTAATTTTATATCCATGGTTTCTGTGCCGAGGGTTAAAGTTGAAAGCGAAAGTACTTCAAATCCTGTCTTCAAAAATAATAAGCCTTGTCCATGGCGTCCTGTTGTTCTCTCCCAATAAAATGGTTTATAAATATCAGATTCCATTTCTCCTGGCAAAGTTCCGGTATGGTTTATGAAACTTAGCTGCATATATATTAATTTAACTCCAGAGTCTAGTTTCTGTTTGATGTCATGGCGTACTAAACTTGAAACAGGGCTAACTGTACAGTATTTCGAAATGTTCATATAGTATTCTACTTCGTAGGTGTTCACAGTGACATTATGTTGCAAAACCAAGTCTAAACTGTGGTTTTGTAAACATTCTATTCTTTCAACAGTAAAACTTAATACGAGTAGTAGAATCAACACGTCCATGTTGAATAAGGGTTTCCAATTAAATTATGTAATCTTTCAATGTTTTACAAGTTTAAGAGATTACGTGACTTGATATTTATAGGCTGTCTAGTCTCAAGTGGAAACATAAAAATATCTTTAAGTAGACATTTCCAGATTTCGCGATCTCGAGACCGTTCTCGCGCACTGACTCTGACAGTTGTTTCAAAATTTTAAGGGGCCGTGTCAAAATTTGATTTATTTACAAACAAAAAAAAAAAACCAAACACTGTTTAATTTCCTAGATAAAGCAACGTAGTATGTAGCATTTAAAGTCGTAGTATGTAGCATTTAAAGTCATAATATGGCGTATTTGCCATAAGTTTAGACTAACTAAAGTGAAAGTGATCTTTCTCTTTGTTTTGTTACTGTATATAAAGATAGGACTTTCCTGTGAATAACACAATTTAAATCAATCGCGTTACATAGAAATGCGAGACTTAAATGGTAATCTAACAACCAAGCTATATGATAAACGTGATGACTTTAACTTTTCTTTCATCAACTTCCCTTACTAATGCAGCAATATACCTTCATCACCTGCATACGGAGTATATATATCTCAGTTGATTCGATACGCAAGAGCATGCTCTACGTATGAACAATTTCTTAAACGAGGTAAATTATTGACAAGCAAGTTGATGAACCAAGAATATCAGCAGTCTCGTTTAAAGTCATCATTTCTTAAGTTCTATGGTCGATACAATGACCTTGTCAGCAAATACAATTTATCATTGAGTCAAATGCTGACTGACGTTTTTCATACCAATTGTTAGTCCATTGTTTATACACTAAATTGACGACGGATTTTTTCCGTTATTTCCTGATCATGACAACGAGCACACAGCGGGTGTGACCGGTCGGCAGGGGATGCTCACTCCTCCATGGCACCTGATCCCACCTCTGATGTTTCGGAGGTCCGTGTTTGCTCTGCTCTTATTTTGTATATTGTTTAATGGACTTTGATCCGGATATCTGATTAAATAAATTTCTGATTCGTTATCTCCATATCCTTCCACTTAAAACAATAATTGTTTTATTTATCCTTCTTAAAACAATAATTGATTTATTTAAGACTCGGAATAAAAAAATTAATCAATTTAACTTATATTTATAGAAATATGGGGATGATATTTGGGTTCAAAATCAGTGATTTTATTTTGAATAAGATAGCAAATATTATCTTAATCTTTGTTTAATCTCGTGTTTTACATTTTAGTTCAGATACGCCATACTTAGAATATAACTTTATAACCCTTTTAAAAATAGTTTTATACGGCCCCTTATATATCGAGGTACAGAGTACGAGTCCAAGCTCGTGACGCTCTTAGCTGGAAATGTCTAAAAAAAAAAGAATACCGAGCTTTAATCTTCAAATAATAAATCATTGCCTCTGCATGTATCAAGTTTATGCATATTGTTAACTACAGTAATGAATCTGGAAGTGTGAAAAACCCACAACAATTTGTTTCGGTTTCAGTACCTTTTGTATGTTCATGAATTCAGAATATTTGTCTTAAGATATATATATTGATATATTTAAGATATATATATTTAAAATAATGATATATTTTTTAACTGTTACTTTGCCACAATACTCTCAAGTATACCTCCACCAACATTTAAAGTATGCTTTAATCATGGCAAAGTAAATTATGATATGATAGTACTTGTGTGAAGGCTTAGCTTCTTTTCAATATTTTATCTAGAAGAATTATTGAAAGGTCTAGAGTTTTATTTATATTTTTGCTTTTCATTTATTATTTTTTTTTTGTTTTGATTTAACGTAATGTTCTTTTTTTTTGGGGGGGGGGGGTAAAAATTTCCTCCTCTTTCATTGTCAAATAGGATTTGCCAAACTTAAATAAGCTAAATGTTGAAATAACGGAAAATTTAATTTTTCCTATTAAAGAGTATATAAACCTGATTTTTGCATGGTTTGATTTCTAAAGACAAGTGGAATATCATTCTTTAAGCAAACATTATAAGGAGGAATATTAAAAAGAAATTTTATTTACTTGACAATTAAAGATTCTCTTTTCAAACACAATTTTAGCATTGAAAGACTACGCGAATCTCTTAATTATTTCATACGACTTTTTGTATTTTTCTGGTTACAGAAAATGTAAAAATTAGTTTCGCTGTAAAAAAAAATATCAAAGAGTGTATATTTTGTATCACTTTAAAGGGGGTCATTTTTCAATGGGGGTCATTATTTTATAGGACTTACGTATAAAATAATGACCTCCTAGGACCCTTTTTCTACAAAAAGATGATTTTTTTCTACGGGTGGGGGTCATTTTTTGTCGTTGAAAAATGACCCCCGGTCATTATTCGATGGGGGTCATTATTCGTCTTTACACCGCCATAACATATAATTACTACCAATCTACATGTATTAATCAGCCGTGTATTTTTGAAAAACTGGATATAGCTTTTTGAATTTTTTCCTGTTATCAAATATCATATGGGCCTTGTCCCTTTCCTCGAGCCACAAGTTATGATGATCAAAGGCAATAAATTCTAGTCTTTTTCGATGATTAATATACGTAAAATGCGTAAATGCATTGATTTCTCTTTTGATGAGCTATAAGAAACGTTATTAGAAAATTATCGCTCATTATGATAATTTATAATATATTTTTTGAAATATCAGAGAAAATATCCAGCTAGCGCAAAAAGTCGTGATAGCAAGACAAAAAGTTGTGGTTTTACTATCAAACTGTTACACTTATGAAATTGATTATATCTGTCAGTCGGATCATTTCCCCATTTTAATTTTTTTCGCAGTTAATTTTCTGAGTGATTCCATGTTGGATTGTCCTGTCGCTCAATCTTGATGGCAATTAAAAACTCTTATCTGTAAATAATACGGATGCTTTTGAAGTTCTTTGAACCTTAAGCTGCAAAGGATATTAAAAATCAGTGACCACACTTTTGAACCGAAATCCTTTGAATAAACAGAACATAAACTGCATTGACAAATGCAACAAGGCATATATTTGCCTTTCATGTTTTTGGAAATTTTCAGATAGATTCACAACATTATTGTCCCACATTTTCGCGAGAGGAAATAAAATCCCATTCGCCCGTCAGTGTGTCCGTTTGTAACAAAAATTTTAACCTTTGGTCATAACTTTTGAATGAGAAGAGATACATGTATGGCTTTCATATTTCACATGTACATTACTCCTGGCGATATCTTTCCGAATTTACTTTGATGTTTGACCATTTGGTTTTGACCTTGAAGTTTGACAATTAAAATACATGTATGCCAAAAATAATTGCATTCGAACCACAATCTCCGAGGACCATGGTTTTAACAAACTGGAATCTTCCCTATATATAGTAAAGACCTTACTTATACACATTTAGGTTTCTTACAGAGGTAATCATATTTTAATGCATTTTAAGCTGCGTATTGCCCGCTCAGTATCCCCCGCCTTCGCGAAAGCGAGGGAACATTAAATTTCATTCGACTGTCAGTCAGTAGTTCTGTTCGCCAATCACAAAAACTCTAACCCTGGTCATATCTTTTGAATAAGAAAAAAAAGGTTTTTCATATTACACATACATGTTACCTGTAAATATACAATAACAATGATTATTTTACCCCCTGACCTTGACCTTGAAGTTTGACCTACTTTTAGAAAGTTAAACATTACATTGAATTGGCCATAACTTTTGACTGAAAAAAGATAGCCTAGGGTTTACATATTAATCAAGTGTATTACCTGTGACAAAATCTTTCTAAATAGATTACACTTTTTTTTTTACCGCGTGACCTTTACCTCGAAGTTTGACCTACTTTTCAAAAACTTTAACCTAGCTCATAACTTTTGAACGAGAAGATATAGGGCCTTCATATTAAACCTGTAAATTGCTTGTGACAAGATTTTTCTAAATGCACTATGATTTTTGATTTTGTGACCTTGTCCTTGAAGTTTGACATAATTTCAAATAATGTTAATTTTTCCTTGTAACTTTTGATTGAGAAAAGATATAGCTTTCATAGTTTTTGAATTGGGCATTTCGTTTGACAAGATATTTCCGTGCATGCTGATTTATGACCCCTTGACCTATTTGAAATAATCAATTTCGGTGATTTTTTTTCTAAATGACATATGAAAGGGCGTTCATATTTGACACAATATGCCATAAAAATGACATTTAACCCACCGAAACATCGAAAGTGGGGGCAACAATTCTTCCTATTTGCCTGTTTTTTTTTTAAGAATCATTCTTACAATATACATATAACAGACCAGAAATATAAAACGTTAATGTTATTTAAATCTACAATATAAGCCAAGCAAATTTTTTTTTCACGGGACGTTAGTTGGAGGAGCCAAATGAATATAAGTAAAGTAATTGGGGAAAATTCAGACTTGAGCCTGAATGTGAGAAACTTCGTAAATCCAATAGAAGATCTAAGAAAAAAAGAACATCTAACTTATTCGTTTAGTAAACTAAAATAACTGATATCTATATTTGCACAAAAGTTCTATTTAAAAATTTAAAGAAAAAAATTATGCTGATTAATGTACCAGGTAAGTTCAAAATGATTACTTAAAAGACATGACAAGGAAAAAAAACGTCTAAATCCGACTGTAGTGTCACTTGTATTGATTAACATATTCCAAAGAGTTTTTAAAAAATCTTTTAGTTCTACATCCTTATAAATACAGGCAGTTTGATAAATAAAAAAAGGGATTGGAATTATCAGGAACGAACAAAAGCTCTCCGGTTTGTCGGTAGATGATTGAATTGTGGGTTCTTCACACAGTCTGCAAATCATCTCAAAATAATTAATACCCTTTTCATTATTCACCACTCCTGATTCAACTACAAAATTAGAAGTAAAAAATAAAAAAAAAAAATTTAAAAAAATAAAAAAATGAAAAAAGAACAAAAAATACAGACATGGATAGCGAAATGTTAGACACGTAATAAAGAATTCCGGAAACTGATGATAAAATCAAATCGAGGGCGATGGAAAGTGATCAAATACTGAATAAAACCGTCAAAGTTAACAATTCAAACGCCACTTCAGAAGAAAACGTGTCAGAGAGCATAGTGCCGCCAAGTCTTCAATATGGCTTCGGAGTTCTTGGAAACATCATGGCTATATTTTTTCTCTGTCGATCTGCCGGGGAACATAAATGGAAACCTTTCTACAGATTGGTGTGCGGGTTAGCCATTACAGACTTGTGTGGAATTGCCTTAGTCTACCCCGCGGTTATGTTGCGCTACATATCTGGATTTACTTACGAATTTCCTAAGCCCCTGTGTGAGTACTGTTCGTTCTGGTTCTCTTTTGCCTTCATGTCGTCAGCGCTGATCGTCAGTGCCATGTCTTTTGACCGTTTTCTGGCTGTTCGGTATCCATTATGGTACAGGAATTCCCAGGAAAAGAGAGCTAACACCATGCTTCTGGCGATATGGGCTTTCACCGCCACCGTGTCCTCTCTAAATCTTGTAGGCATTGGATCCGCCAGGAACTTTTACCCCGGGTCCTGGTGTTTTATAGACTTTGCTAACACGGGACTCAGGAAAGGATTAACACGTACATATATTCCATCATTGGCTTTGTTATTCTACTCATAACGTTTGTGCTAAACGTAGCTGTCACTTATTCCGTTTGTTGAAAGCCAGTTTTAACGACAGTTGGCAATAAGAGAAAAAGAAATGACATTTACATCATTGTTTTCCTGATGTTAATTTTTATGTTGGTGATATTCAATGTACGTCACAGGTTTCTTACTTGGTATCAAGGTTTGTATGTCGGTTATATTATGTGTATGTTACAGGTTCTTATGTTGATGTTAAGGTTTGTATGTCGGTTATATTCCTTGTATGTTACAAGTATGTTGATATTATAAGGTTTGTATGTTAATGTTAAGGTTTGTAGGTAGGTGATATTATGTGTATATTACAGGTTCGTATGTTGAGTTAAGATTTGTATGTCGGTTATATTACGTGTATGTTACAGGTTGGTATGTTGATTTTAAGGTCTGTGTGTCGGTTATATTACGTGTATGTTACAGGTACGTATGTTGACGAATGCCAGCGCCAGGAGTCCTAAGAATGGACCCGAGGAACTTCTGGCTGTTCGACTGACTATCAGTAACTCTATTGTGGACCCATGGATCTACATCATTCTACGCAGAGAAAATCTGGTCAAGATAGTGACTTTGATTCGTAGAATTAACAGTCGTAAACACAAGCAAGGAAACATCTTCAATATAGAAGCATGTGCTGGTGGGAATAAAATGAACATAAAAGAACACACCCCAGCTTCTAGCATTGCTACCTGTACAACAGGGCTATGAATACATTTAGCAAATAAGCGTTGTTTTTTTTTTACTATAGATGTCTTTTTACTTTTTTTCACCGCAATTGCTTTAGAAGTAAAAAGCCTGTTAAGTTGATTAAGAAATTATTCTAGATCAATATGAAAAGCACTATTTTTATAAACAAATAATGTAAATGAAAAAATAGAAATATTAAATTAATCATAATGAAAGTTAATTCGTTCAAAGTATAACCTATAGCAACTTTGTTTATATTTTTGAGTATCATCAATATCTTTTTAAATGATCAATATTTTCCCTGTATTTCAATATTTCCTGCGCCATCTTGGTGACTCATCTTTCATAACATAAATAGTCACATGTATCATTGCATTCAATTTTCAGCATACACGGATTAATAAAGAGATGTAGAGTTTGGGAAAAAAAATGATTTCTAATTTTATTTGCATGAACTATTTGCGAAATCTCTTCAAACCATCAGTCAGTTTAAGTACATATTTAATCGCAGAAACATCAAATTAATGACTTTTGATTTATTTTGCTTGTTTGATTTCTTCTCATGTGATTTAAATAGGGTTATATTCATTCACTAGAGTAACATGCCACAACTGCCAACAAAAGCAACAGTGCTGAAAATGTTTGGGAATGGATTGGTGTGGAACCTCCAGTGCCATCTGCAATTAAAACAAAAATAAAAATATTTATATAATTATCGCTTTAGGAATTTCACCTTTTTTAATGTTCCTTATAAAATGAATTTAGTTGGGGCAAATGTAATGCGATAGACGACGATATTTGCAGGAACTACAATATGTGTCAAAAAAAATATCGTTCTGTGTATAAGGCACAACATTTGGTATCTGTAATTTGCAAAAAGCTCCCAAAAGCCCCAGATAATTTTTTTTTTTGAAAAAAGATGTTTTTACCCTGATCATGATTTGATAAACATAAAAATCGATACACTATTGAGTATAAAAAAAGGATTGGATTAGAATGAATAATTTCAATAAATATTACTGTAGGACAAATTGTTTTTGCAATCAAAGTCAACGTATTATTCGACGATAAAAATTGCAAAGCGTAGACCTAAAACAAAATTGTTGGTATCTTTGTAGCATCAACTTCTCTGACAATATCTTTCCTTTCCGGTTTCGTCAAAGATGACTGATCATATACTATTAAAATGTTTGATTATCGAATACAAAACAATGTACATTGTATAAAAATTTTGAAAAAACATATAAATGATAGGGAAATTAAAGGAGAATGAATACATTTCATTACCTTGAGTTAACGTTGTCACTTGGACACTTTGAGTTGTTATACCAAACGGATCTGTTAAAGACAATTAATTAGCAAATCTTGTTAAAATCTTTAAACTTTCCAAAATCATTAAAACTTGACAAAACATTTTGAAAGTCTGACTTCAGCCACTGATGAGTGCTAACACACACACTCTTTCTCTCTATTTTAATTCACACATATTTCAAAACATTGATATCTTCAAATTTCAACATAGAAAAGGAACTCAGTTAAAAGTCGATGTACACTGTACTAGTTTGTATTCTTAGAATTTCCTGATTTTTATACCATGCATGTTTAGTCTATCTGCGCATCAAAAGGCATCTAAAAATTACTGTTACACTACTAAAATCTGTACGTGTTTTGAAAAAAAAACAACAACAAAAGAAGTATTCTCTAAAATTGTTGCTTTGAAAAAGTGGTATTTGCGATATAAAAGAAAACCCATAAATTTCTTTTTAAAATGATTTTAAAAAAAAAATCTGTGTGTAGGAGAAGTGGTTTTCGGGGGAGCTAAAACATAGTTACTGTAAACTGATTTCTTAAGCTACTGTATGACAACTCACCCCTAACAGTTATATTCTGGCTGATGGTCACCTTGTCCCCCTCTGTCTTATGGGAAATCTTACAAGAGTATGTTCCACTGTCAGCGACTCTTAGGTCTACGAAATTACAAAAAAAAAAATAATAATAAAAAATACAACTTGTATACATACAAATGTACTTCTCTAGTATATTTCAAGCTTTCCTTTTTTTCTTATTCCTGTAGCAGAAGATATTTATATTTCCGCAATTTATATTTTTTAAAAATAGATAGTTATTGGTTAATTATTTATTTTAAAAGAAAATCATCCACATTTCAAAAACAGAGGGATTGAGAACAGATGCAGATTTTTAAGGTTAAAATCAATGAAAAAAATTAATATTCGCCCACCTGGAAGTGTGAAATAATACGTCGTCCTATTCTGTACCGTAGCTTCGGCGCAGCTATGATTCCTGCCCGTCTGTACCGCTTGGTTGTTGTGACAATACGTAATACTGCCGAAATTCAAATACACATCCAGATCCGACAAACTGTCATTACCGGAAGCTTCCACATAACAGGAAGTGTTGTAGGTGTCGCCAGGAGCGTAAGGTGCTTCCGGTCCGTGGAAAACCAACGTAAAGGAGTAACTGAGCTTACCCACAACATCTGGAAACATAACTTACGGTGTATTACACGTCTATATTCTGGGTAAATAAAGAAGATTAAAATCGTAATAAACAAGAGGTACAGTTGTAAAATATTGTGAATACACTTACAAGTGCGTTGATCCAGTAACACTAAAAGACAGGCAGCATAATAATACCAGTCATAGTTCCTTAACATCGTCAGGGTTAGGTAGCTTGCCAAATTACTGGAAATGGAAAATCATGGATTGTGTATTAATGTTTTTTTTAGTTTGGAAAACAGGGCCCTAGCATCTTTTTTGAAAGATGGAGCCAGAGGAAGAAAGAAAGAAAAATTTGTCCGAAATATATAAATCCTATTTCGCTGGGGTAAGGGGCGGGTCTGGGGTTTAATTGTGGGTTCGAACTTCTTTAAGTACCCTTTTTTTCACACACAATCGGCCTTTCAATGTAAACAATTTCAATAGTAATAAAAAAGTTATGTTTAACTTGGAAAAAAAAACGGGGAGATACTATGTGCCTGCCAAAAAAAAAAAAAAAAAACTTTACCAGTGAAATAAATTATGTTTTCTTTACTTACTGTCGAATTACAACTGTTTACATGCATGTATGTGACAATTTTCCAGGTAAGATATAAATTTTTTTTTTAGACCTAAATGTTGAATAAACAAATTTAGATCGACAGGTGAGTGAGTTGCCTACCTTACTTTACCAATGGGTTAAATCTGGGCTATAAACACGTTCAGGTAATTTTTAACTAATGCACACACTCGAACTTAATTCAATGAATAACAGAACTTAGGATGTTTGGTACAAGGAAACTTAACACTAGCTGAATCAAATGATGATAACTAAACAATATTTTATGTTTTCAGACATTTTATAAAGTAGTATACTTACATTCAAAAGTTTAGGTCGGTGCTTTTGTTCAGGAGTGAGGAGCTGGAACCTTTAGTTGAAACCTGTCCTTCTTAGGTTACTTAAGGTCAGAGGTCAACAACTTTATCCAGACTGTATAACCCTAGAAATTGCATTGCACAATGGTTTTGACATGACATAAATACAAACTGCTGTAAATAGTCCAGTTGCGACCTCGAATAGCAAAAGGGTAACAAGGCGTTCGCCCCTCTTAAATTTTCACATTAAAAAAGTACCATTGTTTCTTCTTACTTTAAAGTAAATGAATGGTGAAGAAATTTATAAAAGGCTAAAATTGAAATGAGTTTGCGATGTTGAATAAGAGTGTTAAATGCTGATCGACTTTTTAAAAAAAATATTAATTGTTAGGCCATTATTTCCACAATGAGTTGTCCATGAATTTTTTTTCGATCATGACAAGGAGCCCATGGCGGTTGTGATGGGGATGTGCAGGGGATGCTCACTCTTCCATGACAGCTGATCCCACCACTGATGCTTTGGAGGTCCGTGTTTGCTCCGCTCCTATTTTGTATTGTTTTATATATTTTTGTGAAAACTGTTCGTTATCACCACATAATTTATGTAACTTGATTCTTTAGCTTTAAATAATTTTACAAATATTAGGTTCAAGAATATGTATTCAAAAGTTATAATTCTAGTCATCAAATAATATTAGCCTAAAACTTACAAGTACAACGGCGATGACGGCGATATCAAAATCTCTTGAAAGAATCAATACAGCTGACCCCCTTCCAAAGAATGATTTTGAAAAGTCCAAACCAAATTGCTTTGTATTAACTATAAAGTAAAGATATATGTTCTTTCCACAGGCACTTGTTTCATACAGTAAGCTTAGTTTTCTACTATATAATAACACAAGGTATCCATCTTTCTCGAGACCAAAAATGTAGGTCACCAATTCAAACTCCTTTTTTATGTATTATCTGCAGCTGGCCACAAAAACCCCACATGTAATGGTTAGCGGAGTCCCCCTTCTTGGACCTTATGTATATTTCCTTACCTCACCCCCTCGCGAACTTTGACACTGGCCATAAAATTACACGCTTCGTCAATCGAAAGAAAAAGTACATCTCTAAACAGCTCAGCACTTCTGGTTTGGCAACCGCGATATAATACACAAGATCTCATTGGCTACTGGTACATATTGCACTGGTGTAGAGAAGATCCTTAACAAAATAATTTTGCATAAATAATAACTATCAAATGTTCTTAAAAATTACCAAAACATTGTCATTTTACAAAAAATTTTGTCAGAAACTCAGAACAATATCGATTTTCAAATTTGCGCTAAAATAATATTTCGGTCTTCTCATGTGTCTTATACAATTGCATCGAAAACTCCCGAGAGTACCGTAACCAATGAGATCTTGTGTATTATATCGCGGTTGCCAAACCGGAAGTGCTGAGCTGTTTAGAGATGTACTTTTTCTTTCGATTGACGAAGCGTGTAATTTTATGGCCAGTGTCAAAGTTCGCGAGGGGGTGAGGTAAGGAAATATACATAAGGTCCAAGAAGGGGGACTCCGCTAACCATTACATGTGGGGTTTTTGTGGCCAGCTGCAGATAATACATAAAAAAGGAGTTTGAATTGGTGACCTACATTTTTGGTCTCGAGAAAGATGGATACCTTGTGTTATTATATAGTAGAAAACTAAGCTTACTGTATGAAACAAGCGCCTGTGGTTCTTTCAGCTGGTTTGGAATATCGATCAGGCCTGGGTTCCTGCAGTAGACATTTGACCCAATTTACCGACATCAAGAGAAGTCTAAATAGATCTAAATCTCTACATAAAAGATGATTTACCAAAGGGCGGGTATGTTAAGGAAGCATATTATATTAAGTCATTTTTCGGGAAATTCAAACTTTTTAAAGAAAATTTAGCTTGATAATTTACCAAAACCTCCGATAAGCGTAAACTATTATTATCTATTGCATAAAGATAAAAGAGTGTCTAACGCAACGACGTGCAACACCACCACGGCATCACGTGACTTCTATTAATAGCAAAATTTTCCTTAATAAAAAAGCGAACAGAACAACAATACCCCGGAGTTAAATAATTTTTTTGAGTAAATAATGTAGTTGAAAAGCATCTATTTTGCCTAAAAAGTGCTGCTAGAATCCCACTGTCCCGTCAGTAAAATAATTATTCCACACATTCGCACGAAACCTTACCCTATGTTTTGAATTTTTTACCTATGAACCGAGATTTTTCGTAAAACCATGCTTAACTCGGGATTCTAGCAGCACTTTCCAAGTATTTTAGGATGCAAATTTTCCATCTGTACAAATTTTATGTTTAGAAATATACAGCTTATTGTTGTTCTGTTCCATTATTTTTGTCAAAGGCCGACCGGGATACGTATATAGCTGTCTTCGAAAGAGAATATAATCTATAAATATAAATTAGCATACCTGTTTTATTATATTACTCCATATAAATTTCACAAAATATTCACGATATTTGCTTTTAAACTCAAATTTACGTATCTTTGATCATACCGTCATAGCCTAATTCTCTTTACACGACATGATCAATTTCCGATCAATTCCAAAGTTACTTGATGTACACATATGACGTCATCGGTGGTAGATTTTAATCAAAATGACAGAATACATCATAACAAAAAAAGAACATTTCATTTTTAGAGAGAAAACATTGATAGAAAATTAGAAATACAACGTAATTTGTTTTGATGATCTGCTTTATCGAAAAAAGATCTGCTATATCGAAAAAAGTGTATTTTCCCAAGGTTCTGTCAGCAAATTACCATTAATAATTCCTTCCATCGGATTTCATGTAATTCTTTAAAAACATATTTAAACACTGCACGTTAACAATTCATATTGACGTCGTTTTGACGTTACAACGTTGAGTAGCAATTCCTGACGTTATGTCAGTACTAGTATAAATATATTGACCTATGGAATAAGTAACGATACAAAACTTAATTTTATTCATCATTTAATTTATTGTGGAGACGTATTAGGATGACCAGCAACTTACTTGCACTAGTATTGTGAAATTCATATTCTGATCACAAAGTCCAAATAAACGGTATAAAATAGTAATTATTGCAAATAATTTCATTTATGTGACATGTTCTTGTTTTATTATGTTATTATATAACAATGTCTGTATTGTACTGTATTTATACTAAGCAGCTATTCGGTTCTTTTATTGAACTAATTTTACCCCTTTTCCTACATCTAAATATGGGTTCAACCAATCAGCAAAGCTCTTATCCATCACGTGATCATTATTGATCCGTTTACCAAAAGAGAAAGCATGGTTTATTGAACTGCTGAATTTTTCGAACCCACCATCCACCCCATCTGCCACCAATGCTTGTTATTTCTTTCAGGTTGACATTTTTGTTGCTATGATTTACCCATCTTTTTTGACAGTGTTTGAATGGGTTTAAAAGAGATTTATAGTACTTATTTTCTACCGCACGTTCTAACTGAACAAGTAAACTTTTTGTACATTGTTATAAATGGCAAATTCATGTATTAGGTTACTGAGATTGAGTCCGACATTTATTTTGTACCTCGCAATTTTGCTTCGGTGTGCAGTTTTCCATATGATTTTTCAACATAAAGCAGTGTTGCTTTTTATATATGGTTTTTCCTCGGCGGTGAAAGAAACATAGTTGTGTTCAATTTAATGCCTGCGCGATTATATGGTTATTGGCTGTTTGTTATTTTGTTTTCCCACCTTTTTTGATGACAGGCAGCAGTTTAGAGCATTTTGTATATGTCTTCCAAACTTATGATGTTTATAAGAGGGTCAACTTAAAATGCATGTATATTGTACCTTGTGAAAGATTACAGGGTTTGAATTATTATTCTAGTCTGGTTGACCCCCCTTTTGCCTATGTACATCATGTTACAATGTCATTATGGTGCTGGGGGTCAGATTGTGTAATATTTTGACTAAGATGTGTAATACTCTATATTTGAGTCCTCCTTTTTCTGACCCCCATTTTGTTAACTGTGTTTTACTTTTCCGTCATTTACTTTAATAAATGACATATTTCACTTCAGCATGATGTTACTTGTTTTTGCCTGTTTATCAAAAAACAAGCTCAGTCGTTTGGCAGGAGAACTAAGGAACATAAATAATTTTCGTGCAGCGACATTAACATGCAGCGACAATGTTCACCGCGAGTGAAAAAAATATAAGTACCTGTGTTTTTAGGAAATGCATGGTCAATAGGATTTCAGGCATAAAACAAAAATTTGATCACGGTAGGAAAACATCCCTATAATGAGGAAATAAGTGGGCGGGGGGGGGGGGGGTGGGGGGTGGTTACCTGCAATGTTCTTTCTATATTAGTCGCAAGCTATAGTATATGGCTCGAAATCTCAAGCATTTTTTTTAATTTCGAATTTTCTGAATTAAATTTCAAGACGCAAAATGTAAAACACTTGCATTTAGCTTTTACATGTTGAGCTTTTATCATAAAAAATATGTAGAAAAAAATTTTACTTGTAAATTGTTTACAGTGTTTTGTAAATCTTAAAATCCAGGTGTTTGAATAAAATGAATTTCACAATTTATTAGCAAGCAAAACAAGGCGAGTGCACGAGATTTGAATACGTAACACCCATTCAATATTAATAATGATAATTTTAAAGAAAACAGGAAAAATGCTTGTAATTAAATTTAACTCGATTTTAGTGATGAGGATTTATTTCCATCCTGAAAAGTATACGCATATTTTCGCCCCGGCTTTGATTTGAAGTCAAGTTCCCCTGAGTTTCAAATAACTTGCGCACATACAATCCCTCAAGTTTCTTGCTAAGCAATTTTGTATTCATGATAAATTTCTTTCTGCAAGCCATAACTTTTACGCTGATTTATTCTGATTGACTTTTAGCAGTTTAGATACGCTACAAATATAATTTATTACTTTCATTTGGTATTGTATTTAATTAGTCCTAAGACATTACCTATAATCACACCAGAATTCAGACTGAAATTTAATTATAAAACATGTACGAGGTTTACGTACAAAAGCATGCACTATGTTTTAATTAAATCTACTTTTAAATTCGTACAGACTTTAAGAGCCATTCTCTGTAATGATTTGAAATTTTATATAGGAGCTGTGGCACGCATAGTCTCAGAATTTCTCCAAACTCTCTATGATAAAAGGCATTGATACCCTGAACTGAAATCAGACAAAAATTGGTTGCTATGTTTTATAGTTACCATGGCAACATGTCTTAAAGTTTGAAAAATGGCATTTTTTAACATGTTTAGAGCCCCATAGTTAACATTTGCGGCAAAGCAAACAATTGTTAATGACTGTTTCCAGAAGTTAAAGGTAAGATATCTCAAATGCATGATAAACATGTTTGGTAAATCAACTATTACATACGTTACTATGGTAACAAAGTATTCAAAAGTAAAAAAAAATATTCATTGAATTTTATGAAGTCATACTTGTAAAAATGAAAAGCAATTATAGGATGAAATGTTACCAAATAATAGAAAAAAGAGCCTTGAAACACATACCAAGAAAAAATATGATATTTCATTTTGGTTGGCAATGGTTGCCAAGGTTTTTATGCCCCAGAGAGCCTTCAAAGTAACACTATGTATGTTTAAATATGATCCTATCTTTTAAAAAAAGCACATTTCCTCATAACTAATGATCAATTTTATAAGATGTTGGTGTGCTCCAAATTTTCCCATTTCAAAAAATTCAGATTAGATTCTTTAAATAGAGCGTTGCTATGGAAATAAGCAGAAAATATATGCTTAAAAACCTGAAAAATATTTTGTTTCCTTGGATACGTACCCTTAAATGTAGATTCCCAAAACTTTTATGATTCATATCTATTAACAGTTAACTTGACTTTTAATTTTGACTATCATCCAATCTCTAAGTGGATGCAAGAAGTTGGCACACAGGATTTAATATTGATATAAAGTTAAAAAAATCGAACATTTTCCCTTCTTGGTAACCATAGCAACAGTGTTGTTTTATTCATCAAATTTTATCAATATATGATATTTAACTTCAGTTCTAACAGATAAGACCATTCCAGTTGAGCTCTTTAATTTGTTTCTTGATTAAATGGCAATTTAATTCTTAATGCAGCGGAAAAAAATTCACTTTTAAGCACTAGTACTTTGTTTCCATGGTAACACTACAAAGTAGCGATTATACCCAATTTTTCTTATGGTTTTGCTGTTGCAAGGTCCTAAGGATGCATATTTGTCAGTTTTTAATTTTCATGTTTTTCCTCAAAACAGTAGCATTAACCCAATCTTAGTTACTGGTTTTGCATGGTTATACTGTGTTTCCATGGCAACCATAAAAGTTATTTATAGAATAATATTGCTTATACTTATATACTTAAGGTCAAACATTTTCATTGTTTTTCTTAAGTCAATGAGTGAGTTTTAGCATGTAACACCTACCATTAGTGAATATGGAGTGTTTTTAAGCATATTTCAGCATTTTAAATGTATTCCAAATGTACCCTTGGTTACCACTTACTTAGAGTTATATTCTAAACAGTTTCTTCGCAGTATAAGTGACATCAAGGTGTCATGTTTTTGTTAGAATGGTTTGTTTGCTTTTTCTAGTTTTTATTAAGCCACAGTCAGGATTTAAAGTGGCTGAAAATCTCGATTTTTCAAACTTTTCCGGCTGTTGCCATAGCAACCGAGACACTTAGCAACGAAATTTTGTTGGATATTTGTTTCTGGTGTCAAGTACTAAGCATGGGTGAAGTTTCATCAAAATCGGTGACCATGCGTGGCAACGAAGTTTAAGTGGTTACAGAGAATGGCAATTAAGTCATTTGCAAAGAATTAAACGGGAAACAACGTGACGTTGCCTTTGTGACGTAACTGACGTCATAATCAAATGTGCACAAAACAACCGCTCGAATCGCCAAAATTGTGTACCAAAATTGATGACAAAAGCAAACCCGCTAGCCTGGTTCCCGAGGCCTTCCGATGTGCACATCGGAAGGCCTCGGGAACCAGGCTACAAACCCGCGACCTACCTTAATATGATAATCATCTAACACAAAACATTTTAGACAATCATCTAACAGAAAACATTTTAGACAATCATCTAACATAAAAATATACCATGTAAGTACGGGTGTTTTGGCTGTGAAACACTCTCTATGTAATGATTTTTTAGAAGAACTTTGAATCTCAAACTGATTTTTTTTGTTTTTTAATTTCAGCATCTAAACTTACTGAAAGGTACAATATTTTTAACGCAATATTTATTTATTTTTTAAAGATTCTTTTGTTTTTTGTTTTCTCTAGGATTCATTAACATCTTCATGATCTCTTGCGTGTAAGCTATTCCCAGAGTCGCTCTAAAAATAAAATTCCCTAGACTATCTTTAAAGAAAAAATTGTTTGGTTGCCCTCTTCCGACCGACTAATTAAAATCCTAGTACCCGACTCAAAATTTTTTTAACATTCCAGGACTCTATATTTTTCTCTTTATTCCTGTAAACCCGTCAACAAATATATTAAAATTTTCTAGAAAAAAGAGTTTCCCACCTACCTACCAATCCAATAATTTTACCATGATTCAAGAAATATGATTTCAAAGATGGACCTAGAAATGGTCTTCACAATCGACACTTCAAAACCGATCACAGCAAGACCAAATAGCAAACACATACCTCTTAATCACCCAAGTGGGGTATATGTGGAATTTGAAAGCCCTATTTTTCTGATCCAAAAGTTATGACCTAGGTTAAAGTTTTTGTTGTGACAGAGGAACAGCTAGATACAAGGAAAGACAGACACATGCATGAGATTTCATGTCGACTATTTTCCCCGATAACAATAATGATGATGTGCAATCCACTGAATATCTAATTTTAGTTGACAAAAAACTATGCTTGAATATCATTTTTTTTTCAAGCCATTAAATTTATAGGGTTTTGTTCACCTGCACCTTTGCTAGCCAAGGATTTCTGACATGCGACGCTCCTCAAGAACCCTAGCTTGGCATACGGTCAAATCAAAAGACGGGATTGTGTTTGTCACGTACATGATCTAGAATCTATCAGATACGCACAGATTTCGCACAGATTTCGTCATCGACAGAAATAAAGATGCGTGTATCAAAAAATTAAATAAAAGATTTTTTTCAGGAATAATTAAGAAGCAATAATTGAGTTATATATGTTCATTTATTATTTATAGTACAAATCTGAAGCTTCTTTTGCTGATATTGGATGACACAATAGCTATTAATAGAAGTGCATGTTATCTTACAGATCATTACTCACTTGCGTTTTTCATTACCGAGATTAAAGAGTCAAGAAGTATTCTGAACGCAAATATCGTCATTTACAAAAAAAAAAAAAAAAAAAAAAAAAAAAAACTGATTGGTAAACCGCTTGTACCGAATCCCAATCAGCGCTCGAGAAAACCCCCAAGTTCTATCAACACAGTATGCCAAGGGATAACGAGGAGAGTAGCGTATCAGAAACCCTTGACCAGCGAAGATGGTTCATCTGAGTCAAAGGTTCAAGTACTACTGTAGATCACTTATTTTTCCAGACACCTTTTTTCACGAGATAATCATTGACTCTTTAATAGCGAGAAAAAATTTTCACGAATTGAGATCATTGCTCCATATAATCTAAAGAAATTCTATTATACGCGAGAATTTTGGCAAGGATACCGTCTCGCGTAATTACGAAATCGCGAAAATACGAACAAAAAGTGATTTACAGTATTGAGCTTTTCTATTAGATCGAAATATGCCAGTTATCTGTCGTCATTGTTGTCGTCGTCAGCTGGTTTTCTCCTCCTGATCTACTTTGACCATTTTAAACCAAACGTGACACAAAGTAACATTTGTTCGAGAAATGTGAGTTTGTTTAAATAAAAATCAATGCCTCTATTAAAAAATTGGTTCGTTTATTAAAAAAAATCATTTCCTAAAGAATATATGGGTTTGATAAAAAAGGAAACTTTAATGAAAACTTTCTGGCATAATCTAGATTTAAGTTTGCTCAAATCGTGATCATCTTGGATTAGGGTAGGGCCACCATGCATAGGCGATAACATTTTTATGGATACATATAGAAAAAAAATCAAATTCTTCTCAAGTACAAGAAAACCATTGTAAGTCATTTTTATCTAGAAAGCATCCTGACAACACAATAGTTTTTTTTAAAGATTGACTTATTAATAAGTAACAATTTAATATTTTAATTCTTAGAGAGTACAAATTTATTTCCAAATTCAAAACAGCGTTTCAGGAGAAAGAAAAAGAAAGCAAATAAGTAATTATAATAAACAAACTAAAAATTTTTTTTTAAATTTCGTTTCATGAAATAAAATAACGTTTTTAGTTCCGGGTACCAATTTTGTAGAGTCTACATCTTTATGAAAAAATTTTAAAAAACATGTAAGGGAAAAACGTAGAAGAGAACAAAGACAAATATTATAATAATATATAAATACAAAACAAATAAATCAATGTCTAAAAAGACCCTGCGAAGCTTTACTCTGGTGGAAGAGGGATCAAAATTCTAGTAAGCAAATGATCTGCAAATGAACAACGTCTCCAGCCACGGTGCAAAGTTACCCCAAATTTCGTAATCAGCTTTCATAGACAGTAAAGGTTAAATATTGCCACTAGCTTCTTTGCCGTGAGTTTCAGAATCAAAGATCAACACTGAGTTGTTCAACGAATCAAGGAAAGGATAGTTATACTTGTGACTTTCTGTGTAAAAATCGGGAAGCATGGATGTATGGTGGTTAAGCAATGGTACAAACAATTTCAGCCATTTGAACGCAACCGAGGAAACTATATTAGAAAGCATCATACCTCCCACCCTTCAGTGCCTATTCGGAGTTCTAGGGAACATAATGGCCATTTTTCTTCTGTGTAAGACTTCACGTAAACACAAATGGAAGCCTTTCTACAGACTGGTCTGTTGTCTTGCTTTTACTGACTTTTGTGAAATAGGTTTTGTTTACCCTGCCGTCATGATCCGCTACATTTCCAGGTTTACCTTTATATTTCCTAAACAGTTGTGTGAGTACTGTTCATTTTGGTTCTCCTTCTGCTTCATGACGTCAGCTCTGATTGTGACTGCCATGTCTCTTGACCGCTTTGTAGCAGTAAGGTTCCCTATTTCTTATCAAGCCTCTCAGAGAAAGAGAATAAATATATTGTTAGCTGTCATTTGGATCTTGTCGGGAACTGTATCTTCTCTTTATCTCGTGGGTGTTGGATCCGTCAAAAACTTTTACCCGGGATCATGGTGCTTTATAGACTTTGCCAACAATGGTCAGATGGAAAGAGTGAACACTTTTATATATTCTATCATTGGTTTTGCTATCTTATCATCAACAGTTGCTTTAAACGTCGCAGTGATTTATTCCATATGCAGAAAACAAAGATTTACGACATCAAACAAAAGTAGAAAGAAGAAAGGCGATGTTTTCATTATTGTGTTTTTGTTTGCAATTGTGACATTATTTTCGATATGCTGGGTACCTATAATGGTAAGTTTATTAATTTTTATTTTCGAGAAATAAAGCCATTACAACTACTTCTTGGTTAGAGATATTGTGGCAAATCATTTTTCTGAAAAAAAAAATCATATGTGGTACGACATATTTGTGACAAAGGCACTGCCAGATATAATATACTTTTCTTTCTTTTTTTTGCATTATCCTTCATTGGATATTTTATCCTGCAATGATTTACATTTTTTAACTACTAAAGTATACAAACCATGGAAAATATCAAGTTATTTTTTAATATATTGAATATCGGAAGTAAAGTTTCACATTAGCAAATTAATTTTTAATTATAGTTTTCAAAGTATTTTTACAAAGAATATCAGATGATAGTATTTTACTGATTAAGTTTCTTCCAGCAAAACTTGTATGTAAAAAGAAAATATAAGTGGTATATATTTACATTATTTTATGAATTTACATCGTTTGTGTGTAATTTAAGAGTTATTAAGGTTCTAATCTACAAAATAGTTCTAAGGTAAATTTTGATAGTAAATGAAAGTATTTACCAGTTTTAGTTTAATTCTTCCAGAGGAAATGTGTATAGAATTAATGTAAATTTGATTTATTCCACATCTTATTTTGCAAGACTAACGACAATATTTAAATAAAAAAAATAAAAGTACATGTACTAGGTTTAGAAATATTATAAGCAAAAACTGAAGAACTTATACAGTGTACCACTGTTACAAAAAAAACTTAATGAAAAAAAAACACCAAAACAAACCTACTCTACCTTTATTTGGAAAAATCGAAGTATTTTATGTATAACACTTTTATACTCGAGATAAAAATCTAAATTATGTTTTTTCTCTTTCCTGAACAGCTAATAAAATGAAAAAATAATGCTAATTGAAATACTATAGCTTTAGAGGAAATTCTCATTAAGGAGAAAGCTACGAAGAATATATGTCTAATTTGATATCCAAAACGATATTTGTCCAAACCTACACGTATAAAAGTCTTTATGCCGAATTTTATTATTTTTGTTAATTTATTTTAATTTCTATTTACTAATTCTGAAAATGATGATCGCCAGTATTGAATTGACAAACCTATCTAATTGTACTGTATAAGATTTTCTTATGTTCCTTATAAATGTGAATTTAAATCATTTAATTCGCTATTAAGAGATAATGATAAATAAATCTTTAAAAAATAAACTGTTTATTGGAAATAAAATTATCAATAAAATGGAACGGGTGTTTGTTTTTCTGTAAATAAGTCAAATTTAAACAATTGCAGAATAATTCTTTCCCAAATGTAAGTGCAAAACATTCTCTGCATTATTTAATCAAAATATTCATGTAAAAACGATTGATGGTCGTCAGTGCCATACCATATTTTTTGGGAGACTACTATCTTAGTTTAAAGAACTTGTGTCCGATCCCTTTGACATATTTGTCAATAAAATATATTCAAAACAAAAACAGCCCATTATTTTATCCTACGCAAATATTACGCCAAATATACATGTATATATTGTACTTCTAGATTTAAACTAACGGTAACTTTTCATTTTTATTTTTTTTGTATTTGGCGAATATATGATCTTATATTGTTCTCATAGCCAGAAAAAAATCCTTTCTTTACATGTTTGTGGAATCTTATGCATATTCTATAAATCTACCAAGCAAATCATTTCCAGACTCTGCCTTTACCCTTCGATTGTTTGACGAAAATAATAATCGTTAAATTGTTTTGCTATCACCTCTTTAATCGTTCAGTACTTCAATAAAGACATTATTATATGTTGTTTTTAAAATTATTATCTCTCTCCTCCATGATCTTTCAGTACTTCAACTAATTTGAAGACATTATTTGTTTGAATAATTTATTTCAGGTTCGAATGCTGATCAACGCTAGCACTGGTAACCCAAAGAATGGTCCAGATGAACTGCTGGCGGTGAGAATGACTGTCAGTAACGCTATTGTTGATCCTTGGGTCTACATCATCCTGCGAAAGGAAAATTTAGTTAAAATCTCTAACTGGCACCAAAGAATCCGTAGTTACTTCAGTAAACCCACACCGGAAATATACATTATGAAGGAGACAGCTGATATTGGGACCAGAAATACAGGAAACAATTCGTCGAAAAATACGATCACCGTTTCATTATAATGTTAGATTGCTCACTGTTTGTCACGGATTGTAAATATGTGCACATATTGACGCAGATTCACAAATTGTCTGGTGGAAAAAAAATCAGCCTAAGAATTCTAAATGCTACACTTTTCAAGTAGAGAAAGATAAATTCTTTTATCCCATGTTAAAATACCCCTTATCTCGTGTATGAAATACGTGGAGATACTGAACAGTACTCGAGCTCAAAAGTTAACATAACTCATTTGAATATTTTTGATATCCTATTGCTATGACGTCTCTATCTGGTTTTGCGTTAGAGTAAAGATTTCAAATTATTTTTAAAAATGTGTGTAATGATAGAATAATCATAGTGGATCTAAATGCCTCTGAAATCGTCCAATCATATCATTTTATATTTAACCAATCAGCGCTTGATATTATAACCAATCAGAGTTTCAGAATCATCAACCAATCATTAGGAATTAGAAAGAGTATAAATACAGACACCCATGAAGTATTTGGTTACTTGGTCGTTACTCATCGTGCGAGTAACACCTCCTGGACTAGGTTTTTGGGCTGTGTCGGGAAACAACAGAATTGTTCGTTAGACCACTCAGCTCAGGAACCTAGTTCCTTAATAGTGTGTCTCAGTGACTATAGTGTCTTGGTGACTTAAAATAGTGTCTTGGTGACTTTTAATAAAAGGTGTCTCAGTGACTTTTAGGGTGTGTTTTTTAGGTAGTTGCAGACTGTGTCGGGAAACAACAGGATTGTTGGTTAAACCACTCAGTCTGCAACTACAGTGTTATAACTTCATATTTGATTATTTGCTTGATCGTTAGTGATTCAATTGTGGTTGATTCTTTTCTTATAATTCGTTGTCATTAAGTTCATATTTGTTCGCTAATCATTTATCCAGATAGGACCGAGGAAAAAGTATATACACATAGTGAATTTCAGTCAGTTTCTTGTTATAGTGCCATTGTTGTTGAAGTTTGTTTAATTCGATATAAACGTGATTCTTAGGAAGGAATCCTAAGCGGACCCAATTATAATATTATTCATTTGTACTTTGTAAAAACGTTACAAATTTGGTGGCAGCGGTTTTAGGAATATTACATTTATATATTTTGTATCATTTGTTGATCTATTATTTGTTTTCATTTTGTGGGCATATTGTAAAACATGGCTGACAAGGACATTACCGACATTGACAAAGAAATAACATTCATAGAGCAAAAGTTACAAGAGTTGAAAAATGACAGTCTAAGCATTCACAATGCTAGTTTAGCCAAGAATACAAGTGCTAATAAAACAAGTACCCCAGATGTTCGATCAGATACGAAATCGAAAGATTCAGGTTTCGCATCAGGGAGATTTTCAGATATAGACTTTCACGGTGATGTTAAACCGAAAAAGCATCCCATAGGAAAAGTTTCTTGGGAAGATGAAATGTTGTTTGGTACAAGTAGTGTTCCTTCTGATGAGGGCAAAAGACCTGGGTATTTAATGTCAACACCAGTCTCTGGAAGTGCAACAGAGTCAAACATTACTAATCGCCGAAAGGATCGTCGCTTTAGTAGACAAGATACAGAGACCGATATCATAACGGCAACAGAGAAGAAACCACAGACCCATATAAAACCTGCAACATTTGATGGTACGGGATCCTGGTTAGATTATCGTTCCCATTTTGATGCATGCGCCATGTTGAATAAGTGGACGGATCTAGAGAAAGGTTTATATTTAGCAGTTTCCTTGAGAGGACAGGCTCAGGGTGTACTGGGGAATTTGCCTAACACACACAAGCATGACTATGTCTTACTTGTGAATGCATTAGAGGAGAGATTTGCACCCTCGAATCAAAATGACTTGTATAGGACCCAGCTGCGAGAACGCCGACAACGAGCAACGGAAACTTTACCAGAACTGGGACAATCCATTAGAAGACTCACAAGCTTGGCATACCCAACGGCGCCAAGAGATGTACAAGAAACGCTGGCAAAAGAACAGTTTATTGATGCCCTCCTAGATGCTGACATGAGATTGAGAATAAAACAAGCAAGGCCATTAAATCTCAATGATGCTATTCGACATGCTGTCGAATTGGAAGCATTTGTTAAATCTGATCGTAAATTGTTAGAAAAACAAACCCACTTACGACCAATGCAGTCAGAGAAAACTGAGGGAAACAAGAAAACCATATCTGATCAGATCAGCACAAGTATATTGGTAGAGCTGAAGGATGAAATAAGAAAACTTCGTAAAGAAGTTAATGACATGAAAGCAAAGAATTCCCAGAATGTTGTATACAAAAAGAAACCTGGAGCTACCAGCAACAGACGCTGCTATTTGTGTGGATCTCCAAATCATTTCCGATATGACTGTCCACAAGGTTATAGAACTCAACAAAACACAGCACCACAAAAGAAATATTCATATAGTACAAAGAAACATCCTGTACAAAACACATTCAAATGCATCACGTCTTACAAAGCTCAAGTTGGCGTAAACCAGAATGACCCTGAAACTGGAATGTACGTAAAAGCTACCATCCAGGGGATTGAAGCGAATTTGCTTGTTGACACGGGAGCAACACTATCAGTACTGTCAAGTAAAGTTTATGAGGCTATACAAAACAAACCAGTTTTGTACAAAACTGATCAAATAGTCTCTTCCGCATGTGGGACCGACTTAACTGTGAAAGGAAAAAGTAGCATTTGCATTAATCTGGGTGAGAGTTTTTATAACCAAGATGTCATCGTAGCAGATTTTTCTCTTGATGGAGTCATTGGACTTGACTTTATGAAGAAATACAATTGTACAATAGACATAGTTAATGGGTATTTTAAGGTAAACGACAAAGTTTACAAAGTTGATTTCTTTGGCAAAATCGGTTGCTTTAGAATTAACTCGAAGGAGATGATTGTTGTTCCTGCCAGAAGTGAGATAGTGACTTATTGTAAGGTCTCAATGCCGTCAAAATCCTACGACATGAAAGAAGTTTTAGGTATGATAGAACCATCGGAAAAGTTCCTCAAATCAGGAAAAGCATTAATAGCAAGATCAGTTGGATATGTAAAAGATGGCGAAATACCAGTTCGAATAATGAATCCATCCCATGAACATCAAACAGTGTATCCAGGTACATTTATTGCAAATATGAGCTCAGTTGACAATGTTTTTGAACCAACCTCTACTGTAAACAAGCCATGCAAAGATCTGCCATCTCATCTGCAGGATCTGTTTGAGAGATCTAAAGTTAATCTAAATGGTGGTGAAATACCTCAGTTACAGAAGTTTTTGGCTAGGTATGCAGATATATTTGCGAGGTCAGACAGAGACTTGGGACGTACTTCACTGGTTAAACACACGATTGATACCAAGGATGCACGCCCACTTAAAGAACCTCCTAGAAGAATTCCACATCATTTACAGGACGAGATGAACAAGCAATTAGATGACATGCTAGACAGAAAAATCATAGAGAAATCGAATAGTCCATGGGCATCGGGAGTCGTTTTAGCCAAAAAGAAAGATGGTTCTTTGCGATTTTGTGTGGATTACAGGCGTTTAAATGCAGCTACAGTCAAAGACGCCTACCCACTTCCACGCATCGACGACTCGTTAGACAGTCTTGCCGGAGCAAAGTCGTTCTCAACCCTCGACTTGTGCTCCGGGTATTGGCAAGTTAGCATGGATGACTCAGATAAACTAAAAACGGCATTTGCAACTAAACGAGGTTTATACCATTTTAATGTTATGCCGTTTGGCCTTTGCAATGCTCCGGCAACCTTCGAAAGGCTAATGGAAACTGTTCTGAGTGGCTTGCAATGGCAAATATGTTTGGTATACCTAGATGACATCATTGTTATCGGAACATCGTTTACCAACATGTTAGAAAACCTCACACAAGTATTTGATAGACTGTCATCTGCTAACCTGAAACTGAAAGCAAGAAAGTGTCACTTGTTTCATAAGACTGTTGAATTTCTCGGACATGTGGTATCAGAGGAAGGAGTAAGCACAGATCCTTCAAAAATTTCTGCAGTACAAAATTTGTCTGTGCCTACTAATCTAACAGAGGTAAAAAGCTTTTTAGGTCTTTGCAGCTACTACAGACGTTTTATACACAACTTCGCAGCAAAGGCAAAACCACTGAACAAATTGACTGAGAAGGGATCAAATTTCAAATGGACAGATGATTGTCAAGCATCCTTTGACTCACTTCGACATGCACTTATCTCCGCACCAATTCTTGCCCATCCTGACTTTACACAGTCATTTATCTTGGATACAGATGCTAGTGACGTAGCAATAGGGGCAGTTCTTTCACAGACACAGAACGGAGTAGAAAGAGTAATTGCTTTTGGAAGCAGAACTTTATCAAAAGCCGAACGGAAATATTGCGTTACAAGAAAGGAGCTGTTGGCTGTTGTCTACTTTACAAAGTATTACAAACACTACTTGTATGGCAAGCAGTTTTTAGTCAGAACAGATCACAGTTCTTTGAAATGGCTAATGAACAGCAAGAATCCAGAGGGTCAGCTTGCTCGATGGTTTGAATCACTGAGCAATTTTCAAATGACCATTGAACACAGACCAGGGAATAAGCATGCAAATGCTGATGCCCTCAGCCGTTTACCTTGCAGAAAAACATGTTGTACATCTTCTGAAAGTATAGTTAATACTATAAGTAGTGTAACACCTAAGGATAAGTTGTCTTTGAAAGCCAAACAAAACGACGACAGAGACATAAATCAACTGATCAAATGGATTGAAAAAGGTGTAAAGCCGGAGTCATCTGAGATTTCTGGTCATAGCAACTTCATTAAGTCTCTATGTTCTCAGTGGGATGCTCTGGTATTAGAGGATGGAATGCTCTTCCGAAAGAAAAAGCACGAAAATGGCAAAGTTTCTCTGCAAGCTGTTGTGCCATATAGTGAAAGACGTACAGTATTAGGACAGTTCCATGATGAAAGGACTTCTGCACATCTTGGGATAAAGAAAACATTGGCGAAGATAAAATGCAAGTACTATTGGCCAGGATTGCAGAAAGATGTTAAATTGTACATTGCTGGTTGTGAAAAATGCCAAAGGCGGAAATCACCAAATACTACTAAACGTGCCCCGATGCAAGTTGTCACTTGCGGCGCACCAATGGAACGTATTGCTACAGATATATTAGGCGAACTTCCCATGTCCAATAATGGTAACCGATATATACTAGTCGTATCGGATTACTTTACTAAATGGACAGAAAGTTTTCCTATGGCTAATATGGAAGCCGCAACTGTAGCTAAGGTGATAGTGGAAGAAGTCATGGCCCGCTTTGGAGTGCCTGGAACTATTCACTCCGATCAAGGAGTCCAGTTTGAAAGCAATCTTTTTACAGAAATGTGCCGGCTTTTGAATATAAAGAAAACACATACCACCCCGTACCACCCACAATCGGACGGGATGGTCGAAAGATTCAACAAAATTCTGGCTACTATGTTATCAGCCTATGTCAATGAGCACCATACGGATTGGGACGAACATCTCCCATACGTAATGATGGCATACAGAGCAGCAGTCCACGAATCACGAATCACGGGTGCAACTCCAAACAAAATGATGTTAGGTAGAGAGGTCGCTACACCTCTGGATATCCTATACGAGGTCCGTTCTGATATTAAGAGAATTCCACAGAATAGATGGGTTTGGGAGTTACAAGAAAAATTAGAAGAAGCACATGCAGTTGTCAGGGAAATGACAAAAGAGAGTATAGAACGACAGAAGAGGTATCATGATAGAAAATTGAACTGGCAGTCATTTAAGCCAGGTGACAGAGTTTACGTTTACTTCCCAAAACGTAAGGCTGGTACATCTCCCAAATTTACATCATATTGGCAAGGACCATTTGATATTATTGAGAAATGTTCCGATGTTACTTATAAAGTAAACTGTGGATACAGAGGTGCAAACCAAGTCATTCATACTGACAGGATAAGGCTACTGAAAGACCAGATTCTAACATCAGAACCTTTGCAAGCGAATAACATTGCAGAAAATACAATGTCCGATTCTTCTGAAAACATTAATGAAGATGCTGAGGAAACATATGAAAAGGAGAGTTTTCAGGCAGATGGCAAACGAAAGAGAAGCAGACCAGCCTATCTTAGTGATAACGTCTCTTTCTGAATATGTAAATAAAAATGAGTTTGGAAGGAAATACTACTAAAGTTCAATGTTTATAACTTTATCTTATTTTAATCTTATTTACCTATGCGAGGCCGCATAATTTTTTTCGAAGGCGTGGGTAATGTAATGATAGAATAATCATAGTGGATCTAAATGCCTCTGAAATCGTCCAATCATATCATTTTATATTTAACCAATCAGCGCTTGATATTATAACCAATCAGAGTTTCAGAATCATCAACCAATCATTAGGAATTAGAAAGAGTATAAATACAGACACCCATGAAGTATTTGGTTACTTGGTCGTTACTCATCGTGCGAGTAACACCTCCTGGACTAGGTTTTTGGGCTGTGTCGGGAAACAACAGAATTGTTCGTTAGACCACTCAGCTCAGGAACCTAGTTCCTTAATAGTGTGTCTCAGTGACTATAGTGTCTTGGTGACTTAAAATAGTGTCTTGGTGACTTTTAATAAAAGGTGTCTCAGTGACTTTTAGGGTGTGTTTTTTAGGTAGTTGCAGACTGTGTAGGGAAACAACAGGATTGTTGGTTAAACCACTCAGTCTGCAACTACAGTGTTATAACTTCATATTTGATTATTTGCTTGATCGTTAGTGATTCAATTGTGGTTGATTCTTTTCTTATAATTCGTTGTCATTAAGTTCATATTTGTTCGCTAATCATTTATCCAGATAGGACCGAGGAAAAAGTATATACACATAGTGAATTTCAGTCAGTTTCTTGTTATAGTGCCATTGTTGTTGAAGTTTGTTTAATTCGATATAAACGTGATTCTTAGGAAAGAATCCTAAGCGGACCCAATTATAATATAAATTATTTGTACTTTGTAAAAACGTTACATGTGCAACATTGATAGTCTTGTATAAAACCTGAGATAAAAAAGCTTCTCCCATGAATTATTGTTGAATATGATTATTATCCAACCCACTGCGTTTTTTTTTTAATAAAAATAAAATTGAATTTTCATAGAAAGTATCCATTAATCACCATGTTAAGGTCAGTCGATCGACATCTGTGTGTTTTCAATTGAGAATTGTAAATGCATTTTCCTTTCTCCGACCAAGGAGCAAATGGCAAGCGAAGCCGGAGGACAGGGGCTAGTTGTTCCTAAGTGGCACCTGATCCCAGTTTTTGATTTTTTTCCCCGGAAGTTTACGTCTGCTTTGCTTCCGATATTATTATTTCCAGGGAAATTTAGTATTCACGATATCCAGATTTGATTTAAAATTTGAAATATTAAGTGTTTTTTTTTAATTGATATAAAATGTAAATGTTTTCATGTATTTCCTGTATACGATTTAAAGAGTTGCATAAAATACTTCATTCTGTCTAAACATTACTCGCGGGGTATTGCTTTTGATGCAGAATGGAATCATAATATCTGAGGTATAATTGAATTAAAGTACATGTAATTGAAGAACAGTGGGAGATTGAATTTGTTCTGAAAGTGTTGTCATTGAAATTAGAATATCAAATGCAAATCTAAAACATTTTGTTAGTCTCAACAGCATCTTATTGTAACAACAGATTAGCGGTACATTTCCTTGAGATCTAATTAATTTTTAGTTTAAAAAAAATTATTTTCGTTTTTATTTATGTTAAACAGGTTTACTTGAATTAAACCCGATTTTAAGATTGCTGATTTCAATACAGTATTAGTCATATGGCCCGAATGTACGCTAAAAGCAAGTTCAAGGATATTTGGATATTGGAAACTTACAGAATTTTACTTTCTTGGAAAGTGAGATTTAATTTGACAGTACCCGCTGAAAATGCGCAGGTTAAAATAATCTTTTTTCTTACTTGGTGCTACTTCTTTAAGTAATATAATATTCTTATTTGGTCAAAATTAACTTCCAGGAGTTAAAATAAATATTCTTCAAACAACTGAGAATTTATTAACCATGTTAACAGATAAAACAAACAAACAAGAAAAATGGTTTTGAAACTCTCCATTCTTGAATTATGCTGCAAGCATCACATTCGACAAAACTGAGATCAAATGGATCGTTGATTGATTGATTGCATTCTGTTTAACGTCCCTCTCCAGAATATTTCACTGATATGGAGACGTCAGCATTGCCAGTGAAGGGCTGAAAATTTAGGCCTATGCTCGGCACTTACGGCCTTTGAGCAGGGAGGGATCTTTATCGTGCAACACCTGCTGTGACACGGGGCCTCGGTTTATACGCTCTCATCTCCATTAAAAGGAAAAAAGAAAATCTTAAAAAGATAAATAAAAAATCCCTCCATAACGTACACCATTTAATTAAATGGGAATTAAAGAACACAGAAAGAAAGTTTTTAAAAGGCTGTGAATAATTCTGCTTCGTATGGATATGAAAACCTGTCTGCTTATAACAAGGTGCAAACAGAAACCCATGGAAATGCAATAGATATTAGGAAAACCTAATCTCTAAAGATACTGTAAATCAAAAATTAAATGTGTTATATCAACTTCAGATTACTTATGTGTATACTCAGAATGTTTTTAAAAAATAATTTTGTAAATGACAAGATATGTAAAATTAAGACATGGATGTCTATTGAGAAAGTAGCTTTCTATCACCTTCATCTTTCACTTCAAAGGATTTGAACCTGGATTTGATTTGTCATGAGGAAATTTTGGATTTAGGAAAGATTATGTTTTTTTAATAATAAAATTTTTCCATGTTTCGTGGGTTTTTAAAAGGAACTCACGAATAAGACCGAAAATCCCCCCCCCCCTAAAAAAAAGAATGAAGTTTTCATAACGTTAATGAAATAAGGTTTTTTTTTTATTATTAATTTTTGTGTAAAATGCTATTAAAATATATAAGTCGTAATATTATAGAGAAAATATTAACTTAAAATCTGTGTCCAAAGTACCTTGAAGTTCTTTTGTCAAACAGACCAAAGAACTTCCAAAGTATCTCACTGCTGTTAATGTTTTCGCGAGAAGTCGGATACTTTTTTTCAAATCGGATACTTTTGTGTTACATATAACCTTCTTGTTAGCGCGTATTGATCTGGTACTACAAGAAGTCATGAAAACAAAGATATAAATTAATTTTTATTACAAATTAAAAGTCAGAACTGTAAAACAAACATTACATATTTATGCATGTATGACAAATATATGAACACAGATTCATGGAAAAGTATAAAAAAAAGATTAATGAAAGTAGCACTTGCGTTAATTTGATAACATTGATCAATATGATAAAGAGGTTTAATTGTCCTAGAGATTTAATTCATATTGTTGTTGAAATTAGAAATAGATAAGAGAGTTCGAAATACATTTTAAGGCATGAATTGACCATAGATTATATAAACAAAATGTAAAATGGCATATAAAATCAAAAATAAACGAGAGCGGCTGACAACATAATGAGGTAAATGATAGAAGTTTGGTTTCTACTGAGAATCAAATATAAACTAGAGCGGCTGACAACATAGTGACGATAGTTGATAGAAGTTTTTATTATATACCTAATGTGTATCACCCAATTTTACTGTTGAATTTACGCTATCACGTGACGTCGTGATCCGATTTTCCGGATCACCAACATGTTGTTTTCTGAATCCATATCACCACTCTCTGAAACTGATGACGTAGTACGCAGAAATATGACGTTATTTTTCTTGCACGTTAAAAAGTCCCTTGTTATTATGCTTTGTTTTATGGATAAATGTTATGCAATTGATCTCTAAAGTTTTCTTTTGCTATATTTTGCCAGTTATGAGGGGGTATATAATAAATTTATCATTATAACAGTAACTTGATCCGAAGAGCCGTATCACGTCTCGTTGACAGGCGCGGATCATCAGATAAAAGTCGACGCTTCGCGTCTCGTTAGATCTTATGATCCGCACCTGTCAACTCGACGTGATACGACCCTTCGGATCAAGTTACTGTTATAATAATATATAAGGTTTCTACTGAGAATCAAATATAAACTAGAGCGGCTGACAACATAGTGACGATAGTTGATAGAAGTTTGGTTTCTAGTGAGGCGGCTCCTCCTGTGTTACCCCTGCCACCTTTTAAGTAAACAACAACTCAGTCATAGATTGAATAAAAGTATGTCACTTTTTAAATTGACAAAATATTATATATATATTACTGTTGATCATTTTAATAAATATTAATTTCAACACTGAATGTATTCAAATAAAAAAAAAATGAAATTTTAATTTAAGGAAAAAATTAATCAACTGAGATGCTTACTTAGAGTGGTTACTGTTGTTGATTCTGCAAAAGATACAAACATTAGAATATTAAGGTCTCTCCACCTTCACAATTATAATGGTTCAGAGTTCAAAAGGTGCATATAATTTCATTTAATACACACTGTAGTTAAATTTATCAGTTATGACAACAAAAAAAATGTATATGATGCTATATTATTTAAAATGGTAGACCTGAATAAACAGAAGTTTGTTTCAACATCAAGACATCAAGCTTAAGAAATAGTACTTTTTTGTATATTGTATTAATTTATCAATTTTGTAAACACTGGTTCAAATGCATAAATAAAATCTGATGCTGAAAGTTCCGTATTACTTGCTACTTATGATATACTTTTAATTGTGAAAGTCAGGGAAACTGTTTTATCTCAGAAGTGCAATAAAGAAACTATCTGAATGAAGATAGATGAGAAGGAGTCATTGCTCTTGTCAACATTTGTTAAAGATTGAATAATTGATTTGATAAAAAGAATATACATTTTTAAAATTTGTTTTACTTAACAATGTTTATTATTTCACCTATTGAAAAGCATTCTTCCAAATGATATCGTTCTATTGGGTAAAAGTTTAAGTTAGTTACGGGTTTTTCAAAAACTTTTGGCATTATAGAAGGATAGACACACCTTAATAAAATGTTCACATAAAGTTAAATTTAAATGTCACAACCGGAATATAAAAAAAGATTGTTTTTTAAAATGCAGAAAGGAATCAATATTTAACTAGACATTTGTGTGGTTTTTTAAAAACATTTTTTAAATGTTTAACATAAAGAATATTGAGATTTACAGTTTTATTGCAACTAATTGTTATTGTTTCGGTAAAGATGCCTTTCATGCTACGGTGTATATCATGACTAAAAATCCTGCTTGTATAATTTCAATTGCTTGTTTTTTCGTCTGAAGCGTAAACGGTAATTCAAAAGATATGTGACGGTCAGTCGGGTTCGATGGCCGTTTGCCAGATACCTTAGTCAGTAGAACACCTCACCGGAGTTGCAGGGGACCTGGGTTCAAATCCCTTTCTTGTCCGCTGCATTTTTCTTCTCTCCCGTTATAATTCGTGCCATGCCATGCCCTGGAACTGATAGGTGAGAGGCCTGCCAAGGATAATTTGGGGCCCAAGACCGCTAAGGAAGGAGGTTTGTGGCAATCAGTCGGGTTCGATGGCCGGTGGCCTTATAGTTCAGTCGGTAGAACACCTAACCGGAGTTTCGGGGGGGGGGAGGGTTCGAATCGCTCTGATCTGCTGCATTCTTCTCCTCTCAAGTTACAGTTTATTGCTCATTAAGAAATGTATTTACAGTAGACAAGTTTTTTTTTTCCTCTAATGATACACAATGCAATTGCAAGCAACCAACATCTCATTAAAAATATATGCACACAGAGAACTGCTTAAAATTGTAAGATATATTTTATCTATAATGCATATTTATTGAAATATAGTGATGGGAATATTTAAAGGTTTCAATAGAAAACAGTGTTAAAGAATTACACAAGTTTTACCTGGTGTTTTGCGTGGTGTTGTGATGGAAGGATCTGTAAAAAATTAGACTTATTATTATACTTGATCGTACAATACTTGAATACAGAGCAAAAGATAATGTTTCATAACAATCTGATTGAAGTCAGACTTCTAAATCCGCGCCGTATACACTCTGTGTATGCCTAACTCAAAGAATATACCGCACGAATCCAAGATATCTGACTTTAATTAGATTGTGCTAAATAACGTAATGAAATAACTTTCAAACTAAATAAGTGCTTTCTTTTAAAATTCAATGGCAAATATCATTCTGAACTTACATTTTTACGACGAAAAACTTAAAACTGGATGAAATTGATGAATTTTCATTTATTTCAGCATAATCTTATACTTACCTATGACTGTAATATTTTCAGAAAAAGTTGACGTGATATGTTTTGCAGAGAAAATTGACGTGCTATGTTCTGTGTAATGCTTTACTTTACAAGTATATGTACCAGAATCTTCTAATGTCAAGTCTAATAAGAGAAAAAAGTTTGTAGCATCAGAAATTATTTTAGATGCACTCAATATGAAAAAAAGCATCAGAAAAAGGATCAGAAGCATGGCAATGTACCTGGAATTCTAAGTTCGAAGGATGTTGTATTCTGCACCGTAGTTGCATTACACGTGTAGTTTCTATTTAGCAATACTTTATGACCGTTGTGACAATAGTCCGTATTCTTAACTATCCAATAGGCATCCACGTTTGTTATGTTATCATCAGGGGGGATTTCTACATCACATATTCCTCGATAAGTGCCACCAATATGAAGAATATCATAATGCAAATCTAATCTAAAACCCATAACGACCTGAGACGCCACATCTAAAAATAAAACAAAACTAGTGCTAATTGTAACGGGAACCGTTACAGATGTTCCCCAAACGCTCCCCAACTCGCTTTTGGTGCCATATCCCCTGTAAGCTTCATTAAATAAGACAAACTCTATGCATTTGAGACTTTAACAACGTTTACCCAGAAGTGTACCAAGTTCATTCAAAGTTAAGCATTGCACGCTTGCGCGTGTGAATGCATATGCGTAATGACCATATCATATTGTCCACAGAATCTATATTTCAATATACTAAATATTAAAGTAATTAATCCAAAAGTATTAAAAAATGCGCTCATTCAAGTGTATTTTTGAATTTATTTCACGTGCATACATGAGCATGGCGACCATACCTTCTTGTAGAAGTCCATTACATCTATCTATTTTCTAAATCCCAACCCGTTTGGTTGAAAACCAAGGAAGTTATAGCTGTTTAAAATTTCAGCCAATGAGATTGCAGCACATGTACACGCACGTGTATGCATGTGCATGGTGACATACCTTCTTGTAGAGGTCCATCATATCTATCTATGTTCCAAATCCCACCCTGTTTGGTTGAAAATCAAGGGAGTTTAAGCTATTTAAAGTTTAAGCCAATCAGATTGCAGCGCACGTGCATGCACGTGTTTTCATGAACATTGCTATATATCATATTGTAGGATATCCTAATGTATGGCAATGATCAAAATTTCAAAAGATTTCGTCAAAAAGCAAGAAACATATTGAGACTTTAGTTTCAGCCAATCAGAGCGAAGCGCACGTGCATGCGCGTGAGTTTTTGCTATTTTGACCATGTCATATTGTCTATGCTACTAATACATCCTTATATTATGATTTTCAAAGCATTTCATCAAAAATGTGAAAAGTTGCGCCTATATCTGTTAATTCAGTCATTTCCCGTGTTGCACGTGCACGCTCTTGCAAGCACGTGCGCGCAAAATGACCTTCGTTCCGCAATCTACATAACATGCCTACTGACCCTAAAAAGGTTTTACCTAAGTTGGATGTGTAATTTAAAAGATCACTCCCGGACAAAAAAGTACCCAGGAAGAAGAAGAAAAATAATAATAATAATCAGAAACAGAGTAAAAACAATATGTTCCCCAACTTCGTTTGGGGAACATAATGACAGATCGTCCGGCCCATCAACTTAATTGAGTGTCTCAGAGAAAACCATGCAAAATGGCAAAAATGGTCCACAAGCTTACATCTCAAATATTTTAAAACGGGTATAGAACTGGAAGAACATCCCATGAAAGTCCACATTTTGAATGCAATACTTGATATCGCGTTGAATTCAGATTATCAGAAACAAAACATGACATTGAAGGCTTTACATCTAATCTGTGTCCAATTTGAATTATGACAATTGACCATGAGTTTGTAAGAGTTATATTTGTAAGAATTTAATTAGTTATTTCTGATCTAAAGTCATATCTGATTGCAGAAAAAAAATGAAATAAAAGAATTTATTAACTTTTTATAAGTATATTGTATTCATCTTATACTAAAACGATATCAATTCAATAATTATTGGTGTTACAAGTTCCCAAGACACTTTCACAGGGAGTGTAATTACAGATATAGATAGAGTTTTAGATATTCTGTAAGTATTTGATACTGCCAGAAATCATGTACATGTAAACTTAATGAGCATATACCGGCACTATGTTTTTAGTGTACTATATTACTCCGATTCATTAGGGCCCCCTCTGTGGGCACCCTATAGTTATCAGTTTGTCTGTCCGTTCATCCCAAGTGTCTTGTCCGGTGCATATCTTCTCTAACCCTGGCCAATGCTGGCTAAATTTCACTTACAGAGTGCCTTTGGGAAAAGAATGTACAGTGACCTTGAACCATTTTTCTTGATCTAAACATGCTAAAGGTGAAAGCAGAATTCTAAGAATAATCCTTTTCCAGAGCACATTTTGCTCCTTGGCCCAATCTGGATTATACGTAACTTACAGAGTGTCTTTAGGTTCAGGATGTGCAGTGACCTTGAGCCATTTTTCTAGGTCTAAGGTCAAGGTTACAGCAAAATTGTACATGTATGCAATATCCTTGTTCAGAGTACATTTTGTTGCTTGGCGAGGGATCAAATCGAAAGGTGAGGGAAAAATTTAACAACATACTAAGAAAATACTTCTCACGAGAAATTAAGCCCTTTGTGTCTCTGTCTATTTAATTACAAAATTACAAATCTTTGTGTGTTTCTTATTATTTAATCAAGATAACGATAGTTTAACCCCGATATTTGCCGTTTTGTACAGGCCCAGATGTGATAATTGATTATAATTCAAACCTGGGGGTAACAACAGTCTTTCAAAGATTTTCAAAGTTTTTTCCTATATATTTCTATGTAAAACTTTGATTCCCCATTGTGGCCCCGCCCTTCCCCCGGAGGTCATGATTTGAAAAATTTAGAATCTACACTATACCAGGATGCTTCCACATAAGTTTCAGCTTTTCTGGCCCAGTGGTTCCTGAGAAGATTTTCAAATTTTTTTCCTATATATTTCTATGTAAAACTTTGATTCCCCATTGTGCCCCCCTTCCCCCGGGGGTCATGATTTGAACAATTTAGAATCTACACTATACCAGGATGCTTCCAGATAAGTTTCAGCTTTTCTGGCTCAGTGGTTTCTGAGAAGAAGATTTTCAAAGATTTTTCCTATATATTTTTATGTAAAATTTTGGTTCCCCATTGTGGCCCCGCCTTTCCTCTGGAGGTCATTTGAACAATTTAGAATCTACACTATACCAGGATGCTTCCACATAAGTTTCAGCTTTGCTGGCCCAGTTGTTCTTGAGAAGAAGTCGAAAAAGTGAAAAGTTTACAGACGGACAGACAGACAGAGACGGACGGACGACGGACACAATGTGATCATAAAAGCTCACTTGAGCCTTCAGCTCAGATGAGCTAAAATGTGTCGCAAATTTGATGACATATCAATGTTATATTGCACACAAAAATTGATATTAAGGTGGCTCATTACATCCAGTTTATTTTAGATTTCAATACAGCACCACTTATAATGTAGATGTGAAATATCCAGATGGGGGTATTGATATCATTAATATTTTTTATAGAATTTTTTTAGTTTTTGTTTTATTTTAGTGAAATGTTTTATTTCAGGTTTATTATTCACAGAATTTCAGAACTTTCAGTGTCAAATTATGGGCATCTTCTTAAGACAAGTACACACGGTGAAAATACCTCATAATACCTAATAATAATTTTATTAGAAAAAATAATTTTCTCCAAAAAAAACAATTAATGTCATTATCTTTTTAATCTATGCATAAAACATTTTTAAAATGTGTTCTGAAGAGGAATGTATTTCAATGAATTACATGTGTCAAATTGAATGAGGAAAGTTTAAACGAAATGAAAAATCCAATTTAAAAAATATTTGGTATAAAAAGTCCACTTTCAAGAGTTATCTTTCCTAATTAGCCAAGACTCAAAACACTATGGAACGTTTGACATTACATCTGAAATTCATATTAAAGCTTTAAATTGCCAGAGCATACATTTAAATCAATAAAACAAATATATAAATTAACACCAACACAGTAAATAGCGCAATTAAATAAAATTTTAATTTCAACAAGGTTGTAGATTTTAACTCTAATTTCCTCCATACATACATGTCAGTGATTTATAGAGTTCACTGCATGCATGGCTATGAAATTGACATTACTTGTTTGGCGAAGATTTGACTGTTGCTTTCTTTTGTTTCTGCCTAAAAGCAATTCTTCTTGGTCTATGAATAATGAATCCGTTACTTTGTTTTCACTGTTTACAACACCGCATGTTTCATCTATTTTTAAAGCGTTTTAAAGGTCAGGGTCATATTATAGAGGTACCTATACAACTCGTCCCCTGAGCAAACCGGTCGACACAATGGAGGTTTCTTTTTTTGTGTAGTACGTCATCAAAAAGAGGTGTAATGAGCCTACTTAATACATAAACCCTGCTTGTGAAATGTTTTGCATGGTTTTCTCTGAGACGCTCACTAAAAACTTGATGTGTGCAACATCTCATGAAAGTTCATTATTCAATTATTGAGCTCATCACTCCTTTAATTTTAATCGTGCATCATATTTTAAACGCTGGTTGTATGGATGAATGATTTCTTGACAAAAAGTTCTCGACCCACCCCCCCCCCCCCGGTCTTTTTAATAAAGATATTTTATGAACTCTTCATTGAGATTAAAGATAATTTTATTCTGATAAAAAATATTGTTAAGGAAATCAATTGTTTAGTAACTGCAGTATCTTCTTATATTTTTCATCGTTAGTATACAGTATACAACATAGTTTGGTTCAATAAGGATTTATATTTACTAATCCTTGGAAATGAACATATTTTAAAAACTAACCATATCCCTTCATAAGGAATTGTGTTACGATACGCTAATTCACGAATGCCGCGAAAAGTAATTTATAAATAAAAAAACAAGGAATCAAGACACATGTAGCGCTATTTCATGATAGCGCCCACTCTCTACCATCGGTTCACTCTCTACCATCGGCTCATACATTCACCTCTGTCGTTGGCTCGCGTATATCACAGTGATATCAGCAAATGGCACCATGACAGAGTGCGCAACAGATTCGCTGGGAATTTACAGCTAACGGCCTCCTCAGTCATAAGTAGGGCATTATCCCCAGCTCCAACAGTCTCTGTTAGGGTAGTTGGGGGGGGGGCGGTTGTATACTGTGACCTTAAGTATTGGCCGACAAGCCAACAGCTAGAAGAGCAGTTATCCCATATCCCCTGGAAGGTGGCAGTGGGAGTGTACGCTAAACAGGCCAGTCAGTATAATGACTTTTATTACCATCAGTTGGGGGAGCTGCTCAAAAACCAAAAGTTGGGGCCTCTGGAGGAGGTGGGTCTACATTTTGAACGGGCTTCTCTTAAGCAGAGGTCATTAATATTGCAGATGTCCACCTTCAGGTGGGCTCTGCAACATGCTCTTTAAGATGTTCCCTTGGTCCTACATTTGCGAGGTGCCAAGGGAGACCCCTTAGAGACGGAAGCGGGGGTGGGGCTGTGTAGGGAAATCCTTAGGCAAGCTTGGTTATCCCACTTGCAACGAATTAACCTACATTACACCTGGATTAAAACTTTTATATTTTTCATTTATATTCAACAAGACTGGCACTTTTCCTAAGCATTAAGAATAAAATTTGTGAATGTGCAAGGATGTGTCAATCAAACCAGTCTAAAAATTCTAAGTTTTAATAACTTTTGGATATCAGAAAATTTTAATTTATTTTTGTGTAAAATGCTACTAAAATATATAAGTCGTAATATTATACAGAAAATTTTAACTTCAAATCTGTGTCCTTGCACCTTTAAAAGGAAAAGGACCTCTCACTGTACACGCACTGTTGAAATCTTGAACTTTTTCATTTTAACATCAGGTCTGGTTAGCAAATACCTCGTACAGCGACCGATTGTAATGAAACATAGAGATAATGAACAGAATTCAAGATAAAAAATCTTTAATCAATACAAAATTGGAGCAGAGCTAACACAGACCTCCAAAACATCGGAAGTCAGATCAGTTGCTATGGAGGAGTGAGCATCCCCTGCCGACCGGTCATCCTGTGCTCCTTGTCATGATTTGGGGAAATAATCGGAAAAACCATCGTCAATTTAGTGTAAATGAGTATCTTCTTTAGGCCTTCATGAATACTGAATAATAATTCACTTAAAATAATCAGCTATGAAAACATTATTTTGTCATTATCAAATAAGAGATGATTTTCTTTATATGTCATATTGATGTTATTAATTTTATACTTACATATATTCGTACTATGAGCCAAAAATACAAAAACAGCGATAGCTTGCAGATAAGAGAACGATTTCATGACCATCTACAAAGAAATTTTTGATTTAAGCGTTAGTAAACAAACAGGAAATACGAAAACGAGGTCATGATTCATGACAGGATGCTTTTTACAAGAACGTCTTGTAAAAACCTTATAAAAGTGCAAATTACAATTGCTCAATGTTTTCATAATGGAGGATACATTTTGCCATAAGAATGTAAAATATGCAGTAAAGTCCTGTAAACATTTTTTCTTGAAATGAAAAAAAACTGCAATAAACTGTTTTACGGTATAATAACCTTGTATTCCTTTTGAGGAAATTTGTTTTCGGTCACAGTTGATTTTTATACGTCCGAACACAATACGAGTTAAATTAAATATACAAATGCAGTGTTATTGAAACACAGTTTTGCATAAATAAGTATTCAAAAGTTTTCGTGATTTATCGTTGAAAAATCTATTGTACTTGAAGAAGGCTCATTTCAGTTTGTACACCTTAATATATAGTTTTTAACGTGGACCTTACATAATATATGTATATCAAATGTACCCAGCCCGTAGCTGAAAACTGTACTGTAGCTCTCCGAAAAAATATATATTGGTAGACCGGTTTGTAAAAATATTTTTTGGAGACTACAGTTAATGCAGTAAAAATGGTATAAATCTCGAGGGGGAGGTCTTACAAAAACCTGTCCCCCCTGAAAATATCGTAATTGTTCTGATGTTCCGATCTCAAAAAAATGTGTGTGATGGGGGTGGGATATTAGTTTTGGTTAACTTTTCCAAAAAAGAAACCTGAAATGCCAGAAGTGAGGGTGTGTGTGTGTGTGTGTGGTGTTCTAAATAAAAGGTTACTATTGACCTAATCTCGGAAAAAAAGTACTACCGCGTTATACGGGCCTTTGCACACTTGATCGTTGCTTTTCCTGAACCACAAGTCAAGTTTTATTGTGAGCACACTATTTCCTTGAAACCAGTCAAACTCTCCAGAAAAAAACTTTACATATTTTGTAATAAATGCGAGTACAAAGATTTGGTGTTTTCCGTGTTTTTTTTTAAATAAAGAAAGCTATATTAATTTCTTAAAACATGCTTTACAGAGCATGCTACTTTTACGCTCGTTTACAGCACACAGACTTTTTATTGAAGTTAAAAAATGCACAGTTGAAGCGTATTGTTATAAATTACTTTTTGCATTTGTTAACACGTTTATGTTGTTCTTGTAATACTGTCACATTTTCTTCTCGATCGTGCTCCTAAAAAATATAAACTACACAGGCAACTTAGCCACATATGATTCTCATATGATTCTTATATGATTGGTTTCATATAAGAATCATAGAAAAAGGGCATCATATGTGAATCATATGAAGCAATTCATATGATTTACATATGATCCACATATGTGAATCATATGAAAATAACTACATATGATTTTCATATGAATAATATGTGTGTTTCAAGCCAATTACATATGAGAATCATATGAAGAGGGCATCATATGTAAATCATATGAAACACTTATGTGTGTTTCAAGCCATTTACATATGAGAATCATATGAAAAGGGCATCATATGTAAATCATATGAAACACTTGTGTGTGTTCTCTTTCAATATTTTTCACATTTCTTGTACACATTTAAAAATCAGATATTTCTGCTTTAGATGAAAATTCATTACATTACAATGATCCATCTTCATTGGTTACATATTTAAAATATCTTTTAATGCTTACGCAGCTTTTTGATAAAGTTATTTTCATCAAGAGACATAACTCATTTTTTTCACAGTGTACATTCTAAACAAGAGAATATACAAGCAAGTCAGTAGCATTTGTCGATACATGTATTTAACATATTCTAAAATGAGTACAAATTATAAGATTTCAGCAAAATGATAAAGTAGTTAAATATATATACATGTACAAATGAATAACATGATTAGGTCATGTACTTGTATAAAAATACCATATGACATGAAAGTGTCCACAGCAAAATTGAAACATCAGCAATAACATTTGTCATGTATTCTCTATTATAAATTTATGAAAAATCAAGTTATTTGATATTCCAGCATACATATAAGAATGGGAAATCTTTACAGGTCAAATTCAGACAAAGTTGTGTACATCCTCCCCATTTCATAGTTATTCTATATATTTCCTTGTTCTTTTTCCTTCTGTATCTCCATTATTTTCAGTTGTCCTCCCTCTGATCTGACCATTTTGAAAATCTCTTTGAACTGTACCAAAAATGCAAATCCACCAGTTCTCGCCTTCTCAAACAATTTCTTTATGCCACAGAATAGTCTCTAAAAAAATATAAAAAATAAAAATAAAATGATTCTAAAATTACAAAATCAATTATACAAGTTATATTAAAATAACTTATCATCAGCAAACAAATGTATTCCTAATTCTCTACAAGTTATATTAATAGTACTTATCATCAGCAAACAAACGTATTCCCAATTCAGCGACACAGATTTGATATGAGATAAAACTTATGTTATATATGTTATACAATGTGTTTTGTGGAATCCTATGATGTGATTTGCACGAAAATTACACTGTTAGAAGATATGATTCATAATAAAATTATAAAAAGCATTTTTTTTTAATTTTGACAATTGAATTGAATTGTGCAAGACAATTACATTTTTAGAAGATATGCTTCATATTAAAATCATTAAAAAGGCATTTTTTTATTTGACAATTGAATTTGGAATGTTCAAATAATATATATTAATTTATATTGCTAAAAATTAAGAAGATTCTGTCACAAATAGGCAGAAAAAACAGACTCTGTGATTTAAGGATATCCCAGACTTTGTTGGGAAGAATATAACAAAGTCTATTGAACAGTGTGTAGGTTACCTTAACTTTGAAGCAATCTTTTGATCTTTGGATTTTTTCTTATGAGAGGCTGACTGTTTATTGAACCTGTAAAACAAATACTCACACAGTAGATATTTTCTAAGCATATGATATCTAAAACTTAAACTACAAAAAGAGAGAGTACACGTTTGTAGATTCTCAATTGTCCTAAATATCTAAAAATTTAACTGAAACTAGCTTCTCTAGTGTTGGAAAAAATTATAAATGTCACTGAATACATAGATGTAAATATTCAATGGATTAACTATCTGATGTACTTTCAACACATAGTTACATGCACATGTATTTGTACCTTGAAAGTTGCCACTGTTATTATCAATTTTTTGCTGAAATTCAAAAATTCAATTTATCCCCTGAAGTAATTGCATAGTTTCATAGCTTTTAAAGCAAGAAAATTCTATTCATACTTTCCATATTTAAAAAGTGCATTTACTATTAAAATTGTTTCATAATGTAGAATAAAACTTTTATATTATCGAGTTGAATTTATTTTTGATGAAGCTGTGCAAACAATGTAGAATTATAAAGGAACAAAAAGAAATTATCAAGAAAAATTTTGTCATAAAGGAGTCATTACAGATGTACACTTTCATTTTTTATTGCAATATTTTTACCTTTAATATCGTGATGGTGCAATCGTCTGTCAGAATCAGCTTTAGGATCAATTGACAGTCTTACTAGCTTTGGGCTTCGTGGACTTCATAAAAAAGCAGCACTGTGACACTGAACTCAAGTAGAAACAAACATTTGTCATTAAGTCGATGAAAGAATCGACTTGATAACGATCTCAACATACAAAACGTCAACTCCTATACAGGGTTTCAACTTTCACTTTCAAATTAGTACGTAACAAAGTCAAAACAAAATGAAAACAAAGTAATACCTTTAGCCTAACACGTAAATTGTAATGTTTACATCCAATGAGAAACAAATTTATCCAAAATATACTTACAGATCACTAACATTACAGTGTAGTTTTGCGAAATGCATTAATTCAACAATTGTAGAGAGTAATATAGAAATAAGTTCATACGAACCTGTAACCGTAATGAAAGGATATCTAAACAATATGAATTAAAGGTCTTTGTAAAAAAAAAGTTTAGGAGATAACTTACTTTTTCCAACACTCAGCACTTCTGTTGCAGCAGTGTCGTCAAACATGACGTACACTTTTATCCGATAAAAATAAAAACCGGTCCGAAAAAAATACAGATTTTTTTTTATCTTACTCAAGTAATAAACCAAACACAAAAGATTTGAAATAAAAGCAAATTAATTTATTCTTTATTAATTTTATCTTGGAAGTACATTATTACAGAAAAAAAAATTGTGAACGCTTTTTTTTAGGGAAAGGGGGGGGGGTAGTAAATCAGAGTAGAACTTCACATAAGTAATTGCTAACAAATTCTTTTGAATTAATCTACATTTAAATTAATATATATATATATATATATATATATATATATATATATATATATATATATATATATATATATTTGAGAACTTGCAATTTTACATGATTCTCATATGATCAGTTTCATATGATTCTCATATGACAACTGTCAAAATATACATATGATTTTCATATGCAGGGCCTTTCATATGTTTTACATATGGTTCTCATATGATTATATGATCCTCATATGAAAGGCAATGCATATGTGGATCATATGTGGCTAAATTTGCCTATGAGAATACACGATTACACATAGGCAATTTAGCCATATATGATCCACATATGCATTGCCTTTCATATGAAGATCATATATGGATCATATGAGAATCATACGTATATACAATCATATGATAATCATATTTGGCCAATCATATGAGAATCATATGTTTACATATATGTTTATCATATGATTGTATTTACATATGATTATCATATGAAAGGCCCTGCATATGAGAATCATATGCATATTCTAACAGTGCTCATATGAGAATCATATGTGGCTAAGTTGCCTGTGTAGGACGTAAATAACTTCGTATGTTATTTTCTATCGTATTACCCTCTATCGGACGGATGAACTCGAATGCTATCTGTGAATTGTTTAAATTGATCAAATAAAGAGGTTAAGGTGTATAAATCTTACTTATTTATTTCTCTACAGATTTTATTAATTAAAACATTGACATTTGTTTCTCAATATTATAATGTTCATTCATAGTATAGTAATGATATTTTTAAAATATTGTTTTTAGAAAAAATATATATCACAAAAAAACTCCAAACAAACAAACAAATAAAAAAAATACAAGAAAGTGTTTGCTCTTTGCGTATTAACCCTTAGAAGCCCTTAAAAAAATTAAGAAATGTTACAATAATAAACTTTAATATATAGTTTATGCCGATTAAAGATTAAAAAATTACAAAATGATATAGCATTACTAGTATTTCCATGATCAAAACATTAAGTTTTTATGAGTTATGGTAAATTATTCCAATTTTTAAACTAGGGTAAATAAATATTTTTATTTTTAAAATCTCTCCCTATGGGAGTTGATTGCTTGTGTCGTTCAAACGAGGATTGTAAATGCAGACAGTTGTTTAATTTCAAATCAGAATGTACCGTTTTCATTTCTAATGACCAAAACAAATAAGATACCCGTTTAACTTTCCTTCCTACATAAATGTTTCAGTAGAACGTAAAATGATTGTTTCTTGTTTAAAACAAGAGGCTAAAATGGCGAGAAACTCAGAATGATGACGTAACGTCATTACCAGTTTTACTTGTGACGTAAATGAGATAACGGTAGGCCTAAAATAGGCCCGTGGCACTCAACGTAGTTTTTGAAGATAGGCCCAAAATAAGCCCGCGGCACAAAGAATGTTAAATATCCAAGTAAACGTAAACTGTAGGAAGTCCGTGCTTCTCGTAAAAGTCCAATAGCCACTGACTCTTCATACACAGATACGCTATATAATTCTGTCAATTTCTCACCAATGAACGTATTACGCCGAGTAATCAATCGGCAATCCTCGGCTGACTCTGCTACGCTCCATTCAAACGCTTCAGTGTGCGAGGTACGAGCCACTCGTGGAGCTCCGAGTGCCGAGTAATTATAGTAAACAAATCATAGATAGGGTAGGGTGGTGTAATTTCGACCACCTGGTTAATTTCGACCGTTCATAAATACCTTAATATATTTTCTTTTTGGCGTATAATTGTGTATGTACATTTATATTATGCAGAAAGAAAACGTGTTTTTAATATATTGTGTCCAAAATAATTTTATTTCCATGAGCGTTATTAAGATCGTTTTTGGAAAATTACATCAAAGAATAGGCTTTATCACCCAAAAATTACAGACGAGAATATTTTTGCAACTACGGCGAACTATCACCTTAGAAAGATCTTGTATGGAAAGGCAATCAATTGATATCCCTGACGTGAGATTTATCAAATATTATTTTGAAAGTGAAATTTATATCCTTTTAATTTAGAGTATTTAGTTTTTAAAAATCAAATTGCAAACCAGCTGAACGGAAATCGGCCAAAGTTATCCCTTCATGAATACGGCGGGCGTCAGTGGGTAACTTCGACCAATGTTAAATGACGCAATTTACTATCTGTCCCCAGAAAAAATTCATGACCGTCCGGAAAAAATATTAGGATAAGAATTATGTACATTAATACCTGGTAGAAACTAGTACTACAATAGTGAAAAATCATTTGTTTTATTTACATGCGCTTTAGATGCCTGTACATGTACATTTGCAGCATGCCTTAACCACATTGGCCTATCGGCGTCATAGACATCTGGTGCACTCAATGTCTTCGAATTAGGTACATTTAGAAAATTGTCATTTTTTTCTCAGTATTTTTACTCGATCTTTTATTCTGTACAGCAGTAAAATTTAAATTAATATTTTTTAAACTATATTAGAGCTGACACCAATTATTTCCTTTGTGTTGGCTCATCGGTCGAAAATACCCCGTGTTCGGTCGAAATTAACCAACACACGTGTCTTGTAAATAACGCGTATTTCATATTATGACCGCAAAAATGTACAAAATCGATGTATTCTGAAAGATAAAAGGTATTTCCAAGGTAAAAGGATCCAGTTAAAGTTGTAGCACAACATAATAGTGACATACTTTAACAAATCTTGTGTACAAAAATATGATCGGTCGAAATTACACCACCCTACCCTAGCGCTTTCTTGAAGTTTTATCTTAGTTGGCAGACATTCGACACAATTTACCGAAATCGCGAGATGTATATATATATATTTTTTTTCTGTATGACTGGCTTTCCTGTCTGATATCCGCAATAATATACAGTTTATGAATGAGACAGGAAAGGCCAGACTATTTAGCATTTCATCCATCTGTTAAAACTAGTCTTCATATTTTTGACCACACAATTAAGCCAAATGAATACTGTTAAATGGCAGCGAGATATGGGGTGTGTTCAATCCTCACTCATCACGATTCAGAAATGGTATCTCAATCGACAATGTATATAATTTTTCAGAACCTGACAAGCTACATTTGAAGTTTTGTAAATTTATACTGGGTGTTCACAAGAAAAGTGCAAATTTTGCAGTAATTTTAGAACTAGGAAGATATCCATATTATATTAATATCATAAAATCAATGTTATTATATTGGCATAGATTGGAAAATTCTGATAACAGTTCTCTCCTGTACTATGCTTTTATTTTTTATTAATTCTAAAACACTTAGTACAAATAGAGACACCTGGTTCTCTTCTATTCTTGAATTTTTGAAATTTTTAGAAGTACCAAAAAATGCCTCCTCCTTAAGTCAATCTAAATTCAAATTTGTCATCAATAATCAAATTCAAAAAAAGTTTATTTGCTCTTGGCTGAAACTGAAAGAAAAAAAATTCTGATGGAAAATTGGACTCTTATGTAAAGCTTAAAAGTAATTTCCAACGTGAGGAATATTTAACATTACTAAATAACTTTAACTTTAGAAGAGGTATAACCAGATTAAGAATATCTTCACATAAACTCAAAATTGAAACTGGCAGATATATTGGACTTGAAAGAGATAAAAGAATATGTGAAAAATGTAATTTGAATGTAGTGGAAAATGAAATACATTTTACCATAGACTGTCCTTTTTACAAAGAAAGAAGAATCAAACTTCTAAATGAAGCACAAAAAATATAATAAAAATTTTCATAGCTTAGATAGTTCTCAAAAATATTTTTGGATCATTACATGTGAAAATATGAATGTCTTCAACTTCAACTTAGAGAGTACCTGTCTAATCATTTAATATAACATTTTAAAGCACAACAACAATATGATATGTATGTATTTTTATTTTGTATTTTTAACACAAATGACTGAATTTTTTTTTGTTTATCTAGACTACTTATTGATTGCCTTTGTCTACACATGTACCTTTCATGCCTCTTTGGGGGCCCTTAATTGGAAATAAAATATTGTCTATATTGTCTATTTATCTGCAAAGATGGCGCAATATACCATACAGTTTCGTAGGAAATACCAGTTTATTTATCTGCAACTATGATAATTTACCAACGAGGAGAAATTCTGTTAATCATACACTGTACCATTACTAAATAATTAAAACATGAAGAGATTGCGACAAATTTCGATTTTTCTGCTTACCATATCGATTTGTAAATATTCATGACCATGCATTACTCAACGTTATCATGGTAACATCGATTCATTCATATTTTCAACTAATGTTATAGACTAGTACATCTTTTACTCTTCATAATGTCGAAAAAATATAAATACATACCCTTTTTATTCGAATCCCAAAAGTCTTGCCATGAAAAGTAAATTAATAGATCTCAGAGGGCGTCCAAAATTTCAAACTCTTGAGAGTGGGGTCTGTCAGCCTACATCCGCGACTGTACTCGGCACTGCTGGTACCGGCCTCCACGACTGTACCTGTTCACTAATAGTCAGAGCAAAAATTTCCGGATTGATACGCCATCAACGCAGAGTATATGTAGTTAATTACAAATTATTTTGAATGAAAAATAGGTAATGTATATAGTATATTTCTGATTTTAATCAAAGGCGGATCCAGGGCCGGCGCGCCGGACATGCCCCCCCCGTTCTGTTTGAATTTTTTGTATGTAAAACACACACATATATATATATATATATATATATATATATATATATATATATATATATATATATATATATATATATATATATATATATATATATATATATATATATATATATATATATATATATATATATATGACTTTTATCCTAAAATCAAGGAAAACACCTCTTATTTGTAAAGTTTGTCAGCTCCATGGGGTTCCTCCCCCGGACCCCCACCAGGGCCTTGCTCTAGAACTAATTGGGGCTTCAGTGCAGCGCCCAGATCACTTACCTTTCTACCTTTTATTGCCCCCCCCCCCCGCGGGGGGGGGGGAGCCGCTACGAAATTGCTGAATTCCCCACTGTGAATTAAATATTCTTAAAGAAAGCCTATGATCGCCAAATGATTAGTAATAAATGGCTAAGTGAAGTACATAAATTATATCGAGGAAATTAAGTATAAACTTGACTTTACCTATCTATTGTATGGATCGCTGATATCTCCAAAAAGTAACATCTAGGCCACACTTTATATCTAGGACTGTACTTGTATCTGTGATTTTTTAAACAGCAACTGCGACTGACATGTGCCGTGCAAACACATTTTTTTCAACAACCGAAATTGATTAACAGCCAGGGATGTGGTCCTTATAATTCACTGATAGCTTTGACTTTTAAAACTTCATACGGAGACTTTCCAAGTCATACAAATTTCAAATAGATAATAATGTGTTTTTGAGGAGGGTCTGCGTTTTTTAGGGGGTGGTTCTAAAGTCACATTTACTCTGCAAATTCTAAGGGGTTGGGGGGGGGGGGGGGCTCCAGATCCGCGCATGTCAAAATATTAATGTTTATAAGATACCGAGACAAACGAGGTCAGCAGTTTCGACTGAAGGATCTTTTTACAGATGTAAAATTATAGCTTTAAATCTGTGATCAGAGATCAATATGAACTAGATATATCATTTGGGGGAAGGGGGGCGGAGCTGGGGGCATGATTTGAATATCCTATACGTGCTCAATGCTAATGATGAATCATAAACCACGCAAGTAGTGTCAACTAAAACATATAAAATGATTGATAGAATCTTGTGTAACTTAAATCTTGTATATATGCAGGTACACATGTAGAATAAGGCTCATACATGCGTTTTCAATGTTTTTTTTTTTAAATAAGCATCTCAAATGCACCCCTGGAAAAGCATCCAATGAATTGAAATGAAACTCCTGTCAAAACTATTATTTAGTTATAAATTTACAAAGTACACGATATTTACTAGGCCACAGGTTGCAAAGTTGTAAAGATAAGTTAGAAATAAATTCTTTAAAAAATACATGGACCTACCATTGACCTCTTGCTCGGTCGCTAGGTCGATTACCAGTATGATTGCAGATACCTGAAATATACAGGTATGGTAGCAAAATTATTAAAGTTCATATTAATGGAAATGCGGTGCTTTATAATGACTATACCTGTGTAGTATACACACTATATTCTACATCCCTGACTGTAACTGTAACTTATACTGAGTAAACAACATCCCTGACTGTACCTATGCCTTATAAACAGCATCTCTGACTGTACCTGTGCCTTATAAACAACATCCCTGACTGTACCTGTGTAGTATACACACTTTATACTACATCCCTGACTGTATCTGTGCCTTATAAACAGCATCTCTGACTATACCTGTGACTTATAAACAACATCCCTGACTGTACCTGTGTTGTATACACACTTTATACTACACATCCCTGACTGTACCTGTGCCTTATAAACAACATCCCTGACTGTACCTGTGTCTTATAAACAGCATCTCTGACTGTACCTGTGCCTTATAAACAGCATCTCTGACTGTACCTGTGCTTTATAAACAACATCCCTGACTGTACCTGTGCCTTATAAACAACATCTCTGACTGTACCTGTGCCTTATAAATAGCATCTCTGACTGTAACTGTGCCTTATAAACAACATCCCTGACTGTACCTGTCACTTATCTACAACATCCCTGACTGTACCTGTGCCTTATAAACAACATCTCTGACTGTACCTGTCACTTATAAACAACATCCCTGACTGTACCTGTGTAGTATACACACTTTATACTACATCCCTGACTTTACTTGGGCCTTATAAACAACATCTCTGACTGTACCTGTGACTTATAAACAACATCCCTGACTGTACCTGTGTCTTATAAACAACATCCCTGACTGTACCTGTGCCTTATAAACAACATCTCTGACTGTACCCGTGCCTTATAAACAACATTCCTCACTGTACCTGTGCCTTATAAACAACATCTCTGACTGTACCTGTGACTTATAAAAACATCCCTGACTGTACCTGATTCTCAAATGATCAGTTTCATATGATTCTCATATGACAACTGTCAAAATATACATATGAATTTCATATGCAGGGCCTTTCATATGTTTTTACATATTTGATCCTCATATGAAAGGCAATGCATATGTGGATCATATGTGGCTAAATTGCCTATGAGAATACACGATTAAACATAGGCAATTTAGCCAATTATGATCCACATATGCATTGCCTTTCATATGAAGATCATATATGGATTATATGAGAATCATACGTACATACAATCATATGAGAATCATATGTGGCCAATCATATGAGAATCATATGTTTACACGTATGTATATCATATGATTGTATTTACATATGATTATCATATGAAAGGCCCTGCATATGAGAATCATATGCATATTCTAACAGTGCTCATATGAGAATCGTATGTGGCTAAGTTGCCTGTGTAGGACGTAAATAACTTCTTATGTTATTTTCTATCGTATTACCCTCTATCGGACGGATGAACTCGAATGCTATCTGTGAATTGTTTGAATTGATCAAATAAAGAGGTTCAGGTGTATAAATCTTACTTCTTTATTTCTCTACAGATTTTATTAATTAAAACATTGACATTTGTTTCTCAATAATATAATGTTCATTCATAGTATAGTAATGATATTTTTAAAATATTGTTTTTAGAAAAAATATATATCACAAAAAAAAACTCCAAACAAACAAACAAATAAAAAAGAAACAAAAATACAAGAAAGTGTTTGCTCTTTGCGTATTAACCCTTGGAAGCCCTTAAAAAATCAAGAAATGTTACAATAATAGACTTTGATATATAGTTTATGCCGATTAAAGATTAAAATTCTTTTTTTCAGAAATTGCAAAATGATATAGTATTACTAGTATTACCATGATCAAAACATTAAGTTTTTATGAGTAATGGTAAATTATTCCAATTTTTAAAATAGGCTAAATAAATATTTTTATTTTTAAAATCTCTCCCTATGGAAGTTGATTGCTTGTGTCGTTCAAACGAGGATTGTAAATGCAGACAGTTGTTTAATTTCAAATCAGAATGTACTGTTTTCATTTCTAATGACCAAGACAAATAAGATACCCGTTTAACTTTCCTTCCTGCATAAATGTTTCAGTAGAACGTAAAATAATTGTTTCTTGTTTGAAACAAGAGGCTAAAATGGCGAGAAACTCAGAATGATGACGTAACGTCATTACCAGTTTTTCTTGTGACGTAAATGAGATAACGGTAGGCCTGAAATAGGCCCGTGACACTCAACGTAGTTTTTGAAGATAGGCCCAAAAATAGGCCCGCGGCACAAAGAATGTTAAATATCCAAGTAAACGTAAACTGTAGAAAGTCAGTGCTTCTCGTAAAAGTCCAATAGCCACTGACTCTTCATACACAGATACGCTATATAATTCTGTCAATTTCTCACCAATGAACGTATTACGCCGAGTAATCAATCGGCAATCCTCGGCTGACTCTGCTACGCTCCATTCAAACGCTTCAGTGTGCGAGGTACGAGCCACTCGTGGAGCTCCGAGTGCCGAGTAATTATAGTAAACAAATCATAGATAGGGTAGGGTGGTGTAATTTCGACCACCTGGTTAATTTCGACCGTTCATAAATACCTTAATATATTTTCTTTTTGGCGTATAATTGTGTATGTACATTTATATTATGCAGAAAGAAAACGTGTTTTTAATATATTGTGTCCAAAATAATTTTATTTCCATGAGCGTTATTAAGATCGTTTTTGGAAAATTACATCAAAGAATAGGCTTTATCACCCAAAAATTACAGACGAGAATATTTTTGCAACTACGGCGAACTATCACCTTAGAAAGATCTTGTATGGAAAGGCAATCAATTGATATCCCTGACGTGAGATTTATCAAATATTATTTTGAAAGTGAAATTTATATCCTTTTAATTTAGAGTATTTAGTTTTTAAAAATCAAATTGCAAACCAGCTGAACGGAAATCGGCCAAAGTTATCCCTACATGAATACGGCGGGCGTCAGTGGGTAACTTCGACCAATGTTAAATGACGCAATTTACTATCTGTCCCCAGAAAAAATTCATGACCGTCCGGAAAAAATATTAGGATAAGAATTATGTACATTAATACCTGGTAGAAACTAGTACTACAATAGTGAAAAATCATTTGTTTTATTTACATGCGCTTTAGATGCCTGTACATGTACATTTGCAGCATGCCTTAACCACATTGGCCTATCGGCGTCATAGACATCTGGTGCACTCAATGTCTTCGAATTAGGTACATTTAGAAAATTGTCATTTTTTTCTCAGTATTTTTACTCGATCTTTTATTCTGTACAGCAGTAAAATTTAAATTAATATTTTTTAAACTATATTAGAGCTGACACCAATTATTTCCTTTGTGTTGGCTCATCGGTCGAAAATACCCCGTGTTCGGTCGAAATTAACCAACACACGTGTCTTGTAAATCGAACGCGTTTATTTCATATTATGACCGCAAAAATGTACAAAATCGATGTATTCTGAAAGATAAAAGGTATTTCCAAGGTAAAAGGATCCAGTTAAAGTTGTAGCACAACATAATAGTGACATACTTTAACAAATCTTGTGTACAAAAATATGATCGGTCGAAATTACACCACCCTACCCTAGCGCTTTCTTGAAGTTTTATCTTAGTTGGCAGACATTCGACACAATTTACCGAAATCGCGAGATGTATATATAGATATTTTTTTCTGTATGACGGGCTTTCCTGTCTGATATCCGCAATAATATACAGTTTATGAATGAGACAGGAAAGGCAAGTCTATTTAGCATTTCATCCATCTGTTAAAACTAGTCTTCATATTTTTGACCACACAATTAAGCCAAATGAATACTGTTAAATGGCAGCGAGATATGGGGTGTGTTCAATCCTCACTCATCACGATTCAGAAATGGTATCTCAATCGACAATGTATATAATTTTTCAGAACCTGACAAGCTACATTTGAAGTTTTGTAAATTTATACTGGGTGTTCACAAGAAAAGTGCAAATTTTGCAGTAATTTTAGAACTAGGAAGATATCCATATTATATTAATATCATAAAATCAATGTTATTATATTGGCATAGATTGGAAAATTCTGATAACAGTTCTCTCCTGTACTATGCTTTTATTTTTTATTAATTCTAAAACACTTAGTACAAATAGAGACACCTGGTTCTCTTCTATTCTTGAATTTTTGAAATTTTTAGAAGTACCAAAAAATGCCTCCTCCTTAAGTCAATCTAAATTCAAATTTGTCATCAATAATCAAATTCAAAAAAAGTTTATTTGCTCTTGGCTGAAACTGAAAGAAAAAAAATTCTGATGGAAAATTGGACTCTTATGTAAAGCTTAAAAGTAATTTCCAACGTGAGGAATATTTAACATTACTAAATAACTTTAACTTTAGAAGAGGTATAACCAGATTAAGAATATCTTCACATAAACTCAAAATTGAAACTGGCAGATATATTGGACTTGAAAGAGATAAAAGAATATGTGAAAAATGTAATTTGAATGTAGTGGAAAATGAAATACATTTTACCATAGACTGTCCTTTTTACAAAGAAAGAAGAATCAAACTTCTAAATGAAGCACAAAAAATATAATAAAAATTTTCATAGCTTAGATAGTTCTCAAAAATATTTTTGGATCATTACATGTGAAAATATGAATGTCTTCAACTTCAACTTAGAGAGTACCTGTCTAATCATTTAATATAACATTTTAAAGCACAACAACAATATGATATGTATGTATTTTTATTTTTAACACAAATGACTGAATTTTTTTTTTGTTTATCTAGACTACTTATTGATTGCCTTTGTCTACACATGTACCTTTCATGCCTCTTTGGGGGCCCTTAATTGGAAATAAAATATTGTCTATATTGTCTATTTATCTGCAAAGATGGCGCAATATACCATACAGTTTCGTAGGAAATACCAGTTTATTTATCTGCAACTATGATAATTTACCAACGAGGAGAAATTCTGTTAATCATACACTGTACCATTACTAAATAATTAAAACATGAAGAGATTGCGACAAATTTCGATTTTTCTGCTTACCATATCGATTTGTAAATATTCATGACCATGCATTACTCAACGTTATCATGGTAACATCGATTCATTCATATTTTCAACTAATGTTATAGACTAGTACATCTTTTACTCTTCATAATGTCGAAAAAATATAAATACATACCCTTTTTATTCGAATCCCAAAAGTCTTGCCATGAAAAGTAAATTAATAGATCTCAGAGGGCGTCCAAAATTTCAAACTCTTGAGAGTGGGGTCTGTCAGCCTACATCCGCGACTGTACTCGGCACTGCTGGTACCGGCCTCCACGACTGTACCTGTTCACTAATAGTCAGAGCAAAAATTTCCGGATTGATACGCCATCAACGCAGAGTATATGTAGTTAATTACAAATTATTTTGAATGAAAAATAGGTAATGTATATAGTATATTTCTGATTTTAATCAAAGGCGGATCCAGGGCCGGCGCGCCGGACATGCCCCCCCCATTCTGTTTGAATTTTTTGTATGTAAAACACACACACATATATATATATATATATATATATATATATATATATATATATATATATATATATATATATATATATATATATATATATATATATATATATATATATATATATGACTTTTATCCTAAAATCAAGGAAAACACCTCTTATTTGTAAAGTTTGTCAGCTCCATGGGGTTCCTCCCCCGGACCCCCACCAGGGCCTTGCTCTAGAACTAATTGGGGCTTCAGTGCAGCGCCCAGATCACTTACCTTTCTACCTTTTATTGCCCCCCCCCCCCCCCCGGGGGGGGGGGGGGGGGAGCCGCTACGAAATTGCTGAATTCCCCACTGTGAATTAAATATTCTTAAAGAAAGCCTATGATCGCCAAATGATTAGTAATAAATGGCTAAGTGAAGTACATAAATTATATCGAGGAAATTAAGTATAAACTTGACTTTACCTATCTATTGTATGGATCGCTGATATCTCCAAAAAGTAACATCTAGGCCACACTTTATATCTAGGACTGTACTTGTATCTGTGATTTTTTAAACAGCAACTGCGACTGACATGTGCCGTGCAAACACATTTTTTTCAACAACCGAAATTGATTAACAGCCAGGGATGTGGTCCTTATAATTCACTGATAGCTTTGACTTTTAAAACTTCATACGGAGACTTTCCAAGTCATACAAATTTCAAATAGATAATAATGTGTTTTTGAGGAGGGTCTGCGTTTTTTAGGGGGTGGTTCTAAAGTCACATTTACTCTGCAAATTCTAAGGGGTTGGGGGGGGGGGGGGGGGGGGGGCTCCAGATCCGCGCATGTCAAAATATTAATGTTTATAAGATACCGAGACAAACGAGGTCAGCAGTTTCGACTGAAGGATCTTTTTACAGATGTAAAATTATAGCTTTAAATCTGTGATCAGAGATCAATATGAACTAGATATATCATTTGGGGGAAGGGGGGCGGAGCTGGGGGCATGATTTGAATATCCTATACGTGCTCAATGCTAATGATGAATCATAAACCACGCAAGTAGTGTCAACTAAAACATATAAAATGATTGATAGAATCTTGTGTAACTTAAATCTTGTATATATGCAGGTACACATGTAGAATAAGGCTCATACATGCGTTTTCAATGTTTTTTTTTTAAAATAAGCATCTCAAATGCACCCCTGGAAAAGCCTCCAATGAATTGAAATGAAACTCCTGTCAAAACTATTATTTAGTTATAAATTTACAAAGTACACGATATTTACTAGGCCACAGGTTGCAAAGTTGTAAAGATAAGTTAGAAATAAATTCTTTAAAAAATACATGGACCTACCATTGACCTCTTGCTCGGTCGCTAGGTCGATTACCAGTATGATTGCAGATACCTGAAATATACAGGTATGGTAGCAAAATTATTAAAGTTCATATTAATGGAAATGCGGTGCTTTATAATGACTATACCTGTGTAGTATACACACTATATTCTACATCCCTGACTGTAACTGTAACTTATACTGAGTAAACAACATCCCTGACTGTACCTATGCCTTATAAACAGCATCTCTGACTGTACCTGTGCCTTATAAACAACATCCCTGACTGTACCTGTGTAGTATACACACTTTATACTACATCCCTGACTGTATCTGTGCCTTATAAACAGCATCTCTGACTATACCTGTGACTTATAAACAACATCCCTGACTGTACCTGTGTTGTATACACACTTTATACTACATCCCTGACTGTACCTGTGCCTTATAAACAACATCCCTGACTGTACCTGTGTCTTATAAACAGCATCTCTGACTGTACCTGTGCCTTATAAACAGCATCTCTGACTGTACCTGTGCTTTATAAACAACATCCCTGACTGTACCTGTGCCTTATAAACAACATCTCTGACTGTACCTGTGCCTTATAAATAGCATCTCTGACTGTAACTGTGCCTTATAAACAACATCCCTGACTGTACCTGTCACTTATCTACAACATCCCTGACTGTACCTGTGCCTTATAAACAACATCTCTGACTGTACCTGTCACTTATAAACAACATCCCTGACTGTACCTGTGTAGTATACACACTTTATACTACATCCCTGACTGTACTTGGGCCTTATAAACAACATCTCTGACTGTACCTGTGACTTATAAACAACATCCCTGACTGTACCTGTGTCTTATAAACAACATCCCTGACTGTACCTGTGCCTTATAAACAACATCTCTGACTGTACCCGTGCCTTATAAACAACATTCCTCACTGTACCTGTGCCTTATAAACAACATCTCTGACTGTACCTGTGACTTATAAACAACATCCCTGACTGTACCTGTGTCTTATAAACAACATCCCTGACTGTACCTGTGTAGTATACACACTTCATACTACATCGCTGACTGTACCTGTGACTTATAAACAACATCCTCGACTGTACCTGTGTCTTATAATCAACATCCCTGACTGAACCTGTGTCTTATAAACAACATCCTTGACTGTATCTGTGTCATATAAACAACATCCCCGACTGTACATGTGTCTTATAATCTACATCCCTGACTATACCTGTGACTTAGAAACAACATCCCTGACTGTACCTGTGTAGTATACACACTTTATACTACATCCCTGACTGTACATGTCATTTATAAACAACATCCCCGACTGTACCTGTGTAGTATATACACTTTATACTACATCCCTGACTGTACCTGTGACTTATAAACAACATCCCTGACTGTACCTGTCATTTATAAACAACATCCCTGACTGTACCTGTGTAGTATACACACTTTATACTACATCCCTGACTGTACCTGTCATTTATAAACAACATCCCTGACTGTACCTCCTGTGTAGTATACACACTTTATACTACATCCCTGACTGTACCTGTGCCTTATAAACAGCATCTCTGACTGTACCTGTGTCTTATAAACAACATCTCTGACTGTGCCTGTGTAGTATACACACTTTATACTACATCCCTGACTGTACCTGTCTGTGCCTTATAAACAGCATCTCTGACTGTACCTGTGTCTTATAAACAACATCTCTGACTGTACCTGTGTAGTATACACACTTTATACTACATCCCGGACTGTACCTGTCTGTGCCTTATAAACAGCATCTCTGACTGTACCTGTGTCTTATAAACAACATCCCTGACTGTACCTGTGACTTATAAACAACATCCCTGACAGTACCTGTGTCTTATAAACAACATCTCTGACTGTACCTGTGTAGTATACACACTTTATACTACATCCCTGACTGTACCTGTGACTTATAAACAACATCCCTGACTGTGCCTGCCACTTATAAACAACATCCCTGACTGTACCTGTGTAGTATACACACTTTATACTACATCCCTGACTGTACCTGTGACTTATAAACAACATCCCTGACTGTACCTGTGACTTATAAACAACATCCCTGACTGTACCTGTGTCTTATAAACAACATCCCTGACTGTACCCGTGACTTATAAACAACATCCCTGACTGTACCTGTGTCTTATAAACAACATCCCTGAATGTACCTGTGTCTTATAAACAACATCCCAGAGTGTACCTGTGACTTATTAACAACATCCCTGAGTGTATCTGTACCTGTGACTTATAAACAACATCCCTGACTGTGCCTGTCACTTATAAACAACATCCCTGACTGTACCTGTGTAGTATACACACTTTATACTACATCCCTGACTGTACCTGTCATTTATAAACAACATCCCTGACTGTACCTCCTGTGTAGTATACACACTTTATACTACATCCCTGACTGTACCTGTGCCTTATAAACAGCATCTCTGACTGTACCTGTGTCTTATAAACAACATCTCTGACTGTACCTGTGTAGTATACACACTTTATACTACATCCCGGACTGTACCTGTCTGTGCCTTATAAACAGCATCTCTGACTGTACCTGTGTCTTATAAACAACATCCCTGACTGTACCTGTGACTTATAAACAACATCCCTGACAGTACCTGTGTCTTATAAACAACATCTCTGACTGTACCTGTGTAGTATACACACTTTATACTACATCCCGGACTGTACCTGTCTGTGCCTTATAAACAGCATCTCTGACTGTACCTGTGTCTTATAAACAACATCCCTGACTGTACCTGTGACTTATAAACAACATCCCTGACAGTACCTGTGTCTTATAAACAACATCTCTGACTGTACCTGTGTAGTATACACACTTTATACTACATCCCTGACTGTACCTGTGACTTGTAAACAACATCCCTGACTGTGCCTGTCACTTATAAACAACATCCCTGACTGTACCTGTGTAGTATACACACTTTATACTACATCCCTGACTGTACCTGTGACTTATAAACAACATCCCTGACTGTGCCTGTCACTTATAAACAACATCCCTGACTGTACCTGTGTAGTATACTCACTTTATACTACATCCCTGACTGTACCTGTCACTTATAAACAACATCTCTGACTGTACCTGTGTAGTATACACACTTTATACTACATCCCTGACTGTACCTGTGACTTATAAACAACATCCCTGACTGTACCTGTGTCTTATAAACAACATCCCTGACTGTACCCGTGACTTATAAACAACATCCCTGACTGTACCTGTGTCTTATAAACAACATCCCTGAATGTACCTGTGTCTTATAAACAACATCCCAGAGTGTACCTGTGACTTATTAACAACATCCCTGAGTGTATCTGTCACTTATAAACAACATCCTCGACTGTACCTGTGTAGTACAAACACGCATAATAAAAGAATGTATTTACTTCATGTAATGCAGCATTGACATGATGTTACATGTAAGATATTTTCACATCATATCATAAAAATGACATAACGTAAAGATATGTTCACATCTTGTACATGTAATGATAAATTGACATAATAAATGCATAGTTGTATGCTATAAGGCAGTGATGGCGTTCCATAACTATGCCTCACTATGGAACGCCTGGACAGTCTTATCATGAGAAAATTGAATTAATGATGTGCATTCATAATTATGTGATGTGCTTTCATCAGTATATGATGTGCTTAATTGTCATTATGTGATGTGCTTTTGTCATTACATGATGTGCATTTGTCAATAATTTAATTCTGGTTGTAACGTTGTATTTGATTGGATAAAAAAATTCTTTTATATTGTATAAAATGGGTTGCCTACGTCACAATGACTTGCGTCAAAAACGTATTAATCCGCTGACGTTACATTCAAATTTTGTACAAATTGAAGTCTTTTTGTTTGTACAATCATCGTTTTTTCTTACATCAAATGAATGAAAATTAAATTATAAGGAATGAATTTAATAGCTACCCATTTTATACTTTTATACGGTATAAACTGGGTTGGAACAGTTTACGCTTTTTTTTTAAAGCGTAAACTGCCCCAAAACACCAAACAATAACAGAACTTTCGCCCTGGTTACAAAACTGTGTACATTACACGAGTATGCTAGATTTGTTAAACTCTGTACACAATTGAATAACGATACTTGTGAAGGAGTTTTGCTTTCTAACATTTCTACTCTGAATAAAATTATTCTTCTGGATTTAAGCTTTAATGTTTCTCATTAATACACAACAAGATTGGCATTTTCCTTAGGATTAAGAATAAAGTTAAAATTTGTGAAAGTGAAAAGATGTGTCAATCAAACCCGCCAAAAAATTAAAAGTTTCAGTAAATTTTAAATGAAATAAGATTTTTACTTAATTTTTGCGTGAAAATGCCATTGAAATATATAATTCGTGATATTATACAGAAAAAATTAACTTCAAATATGTGTCCACGTACCTTTAATCCGTTTTCAATGAATAAAATGTAGTTGAAAATAATGTTCGTAAAAACTAATTGTCCGTCCAAAAAAAACTCTCTTAATGTATGCAATCTCCCAAAGTGGTTCATTCTACCTATTCCCACTTTTTGAAAATCAGGTAGAAAAAGATGATTTTGGGTGGGAATAGGTGGAATTTTTGTGTAAACAAATAATTAACTATGAAAACATAATTATAATTACTGTACAAATATTGATTAATAAACACCTATTGGAATAGAGGACAGGTATTTATTAAATTACAAATGAAATTTTTTTTACTAATATTTGGAAGAAAAATCGATTTTTAATAGAATTTAATTATATTTTTTCTCCGTTAATTTTTTCTCTCGAAAACCCACCTATTTGAATGCTTTTTTCAATATTTTCTTATCTTAAATTAAGATATTAAGGTGCTTTTTCTTGTAAGACATTATTATTTCAAAAATCCAAAATAAATTATATTTTCTCATTGATCTATGTTTTCATTATTGTCTGTCTTAAAATTTACTGAATACATGTAAATCTAAAGAGCAGTTGTAATTAATCTAGTTACTGTAAAAACAAATTAACTATCTAAATATCTATTGTTATTTGCAAGTGGGAATAAGTGGAATTAAAAATTTTAAAAAATTTGGAATAGTATCATGTTTGTACCTTTTTACTAGGGGGAGGTTGTAAATGTTGCATTTACCTCCCCCTAGTAAATTCAAAATTTACAACATGATAATAGGTAGAAGATACCCCCAAAGTGTGAAAACAAGTACGTAATTAAGATATCACTATCCCTCACTCTACACACTGACAAGATCGATAATAATTCATAACATAATATTAAAACATAGATTTGTACAGGTAGAGCCGTGAATGCTGTTTATAACAAATAGTATAGCCATGGATGTTGTTTATAGGACAAATGTACAGTCAGGGATGTTGTTTATAAGTCACAGGTACAGTCAGGGATGTTGTTTATAAGACACAGGTACAGTCAGGGATGTTGTTTATAAGTGACAGGTACACTCAGGGATGTTGTTTATAAGTCACAGGTACAGTCGGGGATGTTGTTTATAAGACACAGGTACAGTCAGGGATGTAGTATAAAGTGTGAATACTACACAGGTACAGTCAGGGATGTTGTTTATAAGACACAGGTACAGTCAGGGATGTTGTTTATAAGTGACAGGTACAGTCAGGGATGTAGTATAAAGTGTGTATAATACACAGGTACAGTCGGGGATGTTGTTTATAAGACACAGGTACAGTCAGGAATTTTGTTTATAAGTGAAAGGTACAGTCAGGTATGTAGTATAAAGTGTGTATACTACACAGGTACAGTCAGGGATGTTGTTTATAAGACACAGGTATAGTCAGGGATGTTGTTTATAAGACACAGGTACAGTTAGGGATGTTGTTTATAAGACACAGGTACAGTCATGGATGTAGTATAAAGTGTGTATACTACCTAGGTACAGTCAGGGATGTTGTTTATAAGTGACAGGTACAGTCAGGGATGTTGTTTATAAGTGACAGGTACAGTCAGGGATGTAGTATAAAGTGTGTATACTACACAGGTACAGTCAGGGATGTTGTTTATAAGACACAGGTACAGTCAGGGATGTTGTTTATAAGTGACAGGTACAGTCAGGGATGTTGTTTATAAGTGACAGGTACAGTCAGGAATGTAGTATAAAGTGTGTATACTACACAGGTACAGTCAGGGATGTTGTTTATAAGACACAGGTACAGTCAGGGATGTTGTTTATAAGTCACAGGTACAGTCATGGATGTTGTTTATAAGGCCCAAGTACAGTCAGGGATGTAGTATAAAGTGTGTATACTACACAGGTACAGTCATGGATGTTGTTTATAGTAACATGTACAGTCAGGGATGTTGTTTATAAGTCACAGGTACAGTCAGGGATGTTGTTTATAAGGTCCAGGTACAGTCAGGGATGTAGTATAAAGTGTGTATACTACACAGGTACAGTCGGGGATGTTGTTTATAAGACACAGCTACAGTCAGGAATGTTGTTTATAAGTGACAGGTACAGTCAGGTATGTAGTATAAAGTGTGTATACTACACAGGTACAGTCAGGGATGTTGTTTATAAGACACAGGTACAGTCAGGAATGTTGTTTATAAGACACAGGTACAGTCGGAGATGTTGTTTATAAGACACAGGTACAGTCAGGGATGTTGTTTATAAGTGACAGGTACAGTCAGGGATGTAGTATAAAGTGTGTATACTACACAGGTACAGTCAGGAATGTTGTTTATAAGACACAGGTTTAGTCAGGGATGTTGTTTATAAGACAAAGGTACAGTCGGGGATGTTGTTTATAAGACACAGGTACAGTCAGGGATGTTGTTTATAAGACACAGGTACAGTCAGGGATGTTGTTTATAAGTCACAGGTACAGTCAGAGATGTTGTTTATATCTCACAGGTACAGTCAGGGATGTAGTATTAAGTGTGTATACTACACAGGTACAGTCAAGGATGTTGTTTATAAGTCATAGGTACAGTCAGGGATGTTGTTTATAAGTCGCAGGTTCAGTCAGGGATGTTGTTTATAAGGTACAGGTGCGATCAGGGATGTAAAATAATTTGTCTATAGAAGACAGGTTGCCAGTCAGGCATGAACGAGAATTTAGAAATTGTAGAGTTGTCAGGACAGGTACAGTAGTGGAAGTTTCATCACAAGCAATATTTATTTAATAACGATTTCGAAAGTTATAAATATAATTATTTATATAGCACCGCATTTCCTTAAACATGTTAAATATGAACAATGGTTTTTCTACGTACCATATACCATGTATTTTCAATCACAACGCGGTTATATATCGTCCAGTCAGGATGTCAATCATTTGTGGTTCCATGCATATTATATATAAAATTTTTTTCTCTTTTTAGAATTTTTTCTGATTTTCTTGTAACCTATTTTACAACTTGCTACCTGTGTTTAGTAAACTCTGTGTACTTAGTTAGCACATATAAATGAAGGTTTTTGACAGAAATTTTTTTTTCACTACATTAGACTTCCCGTGTGGCACTTGAAATGTTTGTAAATTATTAACACATTTAATTAATTAAAACGCATAGATCAGTAAATTCCATCCGCATATACATGATTCGGTTTATAAATGATTCATCATTCCAGCACTGAGAATAAAAGTAGGATAATCATGCCGCCAGCGCCACCACCATCACTCCTTAAAAAAAATTATATACCCAGCTCATATTGATCTCTCATCATATATTTAAAAGCTTTAATTAATACATCTGTAAATTTTTGGATCCTTCCCTCAACACTGTTGACAGCGTTTGTCTAATACATGTATAAACATTAGCGTTTAATAGCGTTTTGATTGAATTCAATCTACATCTATACCGTAGAAAGTCCTCAGAAATTCTTCTCATATTACTAATAATAAGACACACTTGCTGTCATGGAAGTTAAACAAAGTACCCAGCACAGTTAAGGTTACAAAAAGGAGGCGGAGCCTAATTTGTACGGGAAAACTTGATTATGACATCATACACAAGATACGTCATACAACATTTCTTTAAAATACCACAAAATGAGTTTATCTGCTAATTTAAACTGTAAGAAATCATCAAACTACATAAAAACTTACTACAGCGTGTTGTTTTGTCGTTAGTTAAATCCCACATAACAAGTTATAAACAAGTCACTGATCGCAATACACTTGTCAATATGACGTCATTTCTTACAACAAGGGGTCCAGCCTAATTTACTTTGCAAAGTCGTATTTTACTTTGCAACCGAAAATGGCGGAGTCGAAGCGAAGACTGGAAAGAAGGTCAGTAAACATCACGAATTTTTTAATGATTCGAGCATTTAATTCAGTATCAAAATATGTCGTTTCGGTGAAGCATTTATTTGTCTCTTTAGGGGATACTTTTGGGTACGCACGAATTATATACCAAAAAATCTATTGAATCAAAACGACACGCCATGCAGGATTGGATTCGACACGTGTGTCATCATACGAGTATAAATAATGTCTTTTACAACAGAGTACCTGTTGAATGGTCAATAAGAGAAACTCATATCATATATTACACCAAGATCCCTTATTCAAACATGACTTTCTGTGACAAAATGAAAAAAAAATGTCTTAATTCCAAAAATAAAGGGAGTATAGGAAATATTTCATTTGCAAAGCGCGGTATAGGACTTCGTTTTCCTGTGCAAATCACTTTGCTATATAAACAATACAGAAATTCACCATCACAACGAAACAAAAACGAAAAATACATTTGACATGTTTTCATTTAATCTGTGCATAAGTTTCGAGGTATTACTTCTTTTAAAACTGTTTAAATAACCGTTCAGATTTATCTATTTGAGAAAAGAGGACTGCAACAAATGCAGGAAGATTATTATTTACCAGCAAATATTTTCTTCCACAACACCAAGTAAAGCAGCAGGGCAGTATACTTGTAATCATTATGGGAAGTCTTTAGAACCAAGGAAAAGTAATTTGTGTAAATTCCTTCTAATGTGAAATTTAAAGACAACAGTGCTGCCAGGAACTTGTAACCCTCTCCCCCCCCCCCCAAAAAAAATCTTGCTGTCTTTTGGAATTATGCTTTCGGGCTCGTAGTACTTGCATGTGTGTGTGTGGGGGGGGGGTGGTTCTAAGCCCATATGTTATTTTTCTGTTGTAGATTAACGATGTTGGAATCCCCCCTTTTTTTAAAACGTTTCTATGGGATTGACTTCTGAATATCATTCTTATTATTTTTGAAAACGTTGGGGGGGGGGGGGAGAATTCTAACCATTTTGAGAAAGTTTATACAAAGTTATCTTTTTTCAGTCACCAAATGTTTAAATTCTTTCTTCATACACATGAAACATTTTTAATTTCGTTTTTAAGGTTTTTGCAGTTATCTTTGTCATTGTATAAAATGTATAAATGAAATATCTAAGACCCATTCTATAGAACGTATTATGGTATAGCAAATTTCAATGATTTTATTTCTAAAACAAATATATTATGGTCAGATTCTAATACACTGTACATGCAAATTATACAGATTCAACTATCAAAACTTTTATTCCGGTTCACAATATATATTGACAAATATATGTAATTTTCACAGCTTTGGACTGTGCAGCATTCTACAAACAGCCGATGATTGGTTATGAATGCGACAAACATTTTTAAGACACATGCCAATGGTTTTTCTTCAATAATTTTTTCATCGGAAAGTAAATCGCTTTAGCTTAGTTTTCCCGTTGGAAAGGATAGATAGGCGCACCGAAACGTAACATCCATTTATCAAAATTAATAATTATAGTTCCTAAAATTACACAAAAGATACTGACCTCATTTGCTTCTCCGCTTCGTATCCGCCATTTTTTCGGTTGCAAAGTAAAATACGACTTTGCAAAGTAAATTAGGCTGGACCCCTTGTTACAATGTGACGTAGTTTGTATGCAGTGAGAGACAGATCAAGTAATATTTTCTGAACAAAATATGTATTTTCTAATTAAATAAAATATTATTTACAGATATTCTATAGGCCAATAACTTGAATTTAATGTCTTCTTCAATATTTTATTAATATATTTTCTGCACATAACGTACTTAAATGAAACTGTCGTATATTTGTATGCAAGTACATCGGAGGGTAATGTGGGGGTCCTAATAAATCGATCTAGTGCAAGGGCATATACTCTATGGATCAAAGTAAGCTTTTACATTTCAACTATAGAACTATTAAGGTATCTGAAAAGTGCTGCGATCCTGATGAACCTTAAAAACAATTTAATTATATCAATATTTCATGCCGCTGACCAGCAAAAATTATAGCATTAAGCCATACAAGTATAAATTGCAGAATTTAGACAGGATCACAGCTGCTTCCGTTCATTCCAGTATCAACAAACAAAGAAAGCATTTTATTGTTTAAGTAACATCAATACTTCAAGTTAATGTGCCAAAATTGCGTGACTGCCGCATCACGTGACTAGTCTAAATATAAAATATAATCGTCCTCGATATGTAGTTATTAATCATAATTACAATTATCCGATATAAATAATATACTAAAAATAATCGCCATGCCGAGTACGAATACATTTTTTATTACAAAATTTAGTCAATATTTCTATTGCGCACCTTAACTGTACTGCGTATGTAATCTATCATTATTACTGTGCAGCCAGGTGTTGTTAATCAATCGCGGGCATTCGCGGCTAGTTTAGTTATCATGACGCTTTGGCGATCACAGCCCTCCACAACGTAGATTTAATTGAAACCAGAATTTTTTTTTCTTTCTTCCATATTAACACATTGATTATTTTCATTCAAAAAGCATCCGTAATATTAACGAGATATAATTTAAATGTTGGTTAATCCGGAAATTTTTGCTCTGACTATTAGTGAACAGGTACAGTCGTGGATGTCCGGTGTAACCGGTACCAGCATTGCCGAGTACAGTCGCGGATGTAGGCTGACAGACACTGATGAACTCTGAAGCACTTTAACAGAAACTACGAGGAGACATTCACGTCAAAATCACGCCCTTATGGCATCATTTTAGACATTATCATTACATAAAGCTTACCATGTTTATTAATACGCGTGTTTTTGTTTTGAAACACTCTGGATTTAATATGTGTAATGATTGAGATTTTTAAAACACAAAAATATATATTTTTTTATTTTATAGGTTTTTAAATCATGATTCATTACCATCTTCATGATCTCTTGCATGAAAAGTATTCCCAAAGTAGTATGTAGACATGGGAAATATGAAAGCCCTATTTCCTATCATTCAAACGTGATGGCCAGTTGTAAATTCGAGTAGATATGGGGTAATCAACCGTTTGCCAAAATTAAATTTAACAAGAGGCCCACGGGCCTTATAGGTCACCTGAGCATTATGCAACAACTTTCCAGTTACAGTGTATAATGACTTGAAATTTACAATTCTGCAAGATTAGGGCCCTTGCTCATCATAACTATATAGGTAGTTCATCTGCTTCATACCAAGAGACAGAGAAGAAAATTTTCAAAGATTTATAATGTATTTTCACTATATAATCAATAGAGCCCCACCCTAACACCAAAACCCCAGACCCTGGGGCAATGAAATTCATAATTTTAGAAGAGGCATTCTTGCTCATCATAACTATGCACTTACTTAGTTTATTTAATACCTAGGAGCAGAGAAGAAGATTTTCAAAGAATTCATGTATTTCCACTTTATAATCAATAAAGCCCCCCCCCCCCTACCACCACCAGAACCATTGACGCTGGGGCCATAAAATTCAAAATTTTTGTAGAGGCACTCTTGCTCATCATAACTATGCACTTAGTTAGTTTATTTAATACCTAGGAGCAGAGAAGAAGATTTTCAAAGAATTCATGTATTTTCACCATACGATCAATAGAGCCCCCCCCCCCCCAACAGCAGAACCCTTGACCCTGGGGCCATAAAATTCACAATTTTGGTTGAGGCACTCTTGCTCATCATCACTGTGCACTTAGTCAATTTATTTAATACCTAGGAGGAGAGAAGAAGATTTTCAAAGAATTCATGTAATTTCACTCTATAATCAATAGAGCCCCCCCCCCCCCCCCCCCCAACACAAGAACCCTTAATGATAGGGCCATTAAATTCACAATTTTGGTTGAGGCACACTTGCTCATCATAACTATGCACTTAGTTAGTTTATATAATACCTAGGAGCAGAGAAGAAGATTTTCAAGGAATTCACATATTTTCACTATATAATCAAAAGAGCCCCCCCCCACACACACCACAACCCTTGACCCTGGGGCCATAAAATTCACAATCTTGGTTGAGGAACACTTGCTTATCATAGCTATGTACTTAGTTAGTTTATTTAATACCTAGGAACAGAGAAGAAGATTTTCAAAGAATTCATGTATTTTCACTTTATAAACAACAAAGTCCCCCACCCCACCCCACCAAAACCACTGATGCTGGGGCCATAAAATTCACAATTTTTGTAGAGGCACTCTTGCTCATCATAACTATGCACTTAGTTAGCTTATTTAATACCTAGGAGCAGAGAAGAAGATTTTCAAAGAATTCATGTAATTTCACTATATAATCAATAGAGCCCCCCCCCCAACACCAGAACCCTTGACCCTGGGGCCATAAAATTCACAATTTTGGTAGAGGCACTCTTGCTCATCATAACTATTTACTTACTTGGTTTATTTAATACCTAGGGGCAGAGAAGAAGATTTTCAAAGAAATCATGTATTTATTCTATATATAAATAGAGCCCCACCCTAACACCAGAACCCATAACCCTGGGGCCATAAAATTCACAATTTTGGCAGAGGCACTCTTGCTCATCATAACTATGTACTTAGTTGGTTTATTTAATACCCAGGAGCAGAGAAGAAGATTTTCAAAGAAATAATGCATTTTCACTATATACTTATTTAGCCCCACCCTAGCACTAGAACCCCTGACCCCAGGGCCATGAATTTCACAATTTTGGTAGAGGACTCAATGCTGATTACAATCATGCAAATAGTTTGACTGCTTGATGTCCAGGAGTAAAGAAGAAGATTTTTAAAGATTGCATTAATTTTAGTGGTTTTGGCCCCACCCCTCAGGCCCCAGGGGGGCAGGGATCATTAAATTCACAATTTTTGTTCCCCTTCACCCATAGATGCTTTGTGCCAAATTTGGTTGAAATTGGTTCAGTGGTTGCAGAGAAGAAGCTGAAAATGTTCAAATGTTAACACACGACACACGACGGACGACGGACGACGGACGACGACGGACGAAAACGGATAGCAATAGGTCACCTGAGTTTACTCAGGTGACCTAAAAAAAGGCCTATAAACCCTCGTTCTGTCTTACTTTAAAATAAATAAATAGAATTTTAAAAAGATACTGCTTGTAATAAAACATGTTTACGATGTTGAACAGGACTTTATTCTTCGGCTATAGATAATTTTTCACACTCTTCTCAATAGGCCTAATGAAAGCGGGAGGCTACATGTATAAAGTAATCGTTATGTCCGTCCATCCGTCCGTCTGTCGCTCTTTCGCTTTGGTCTAATCCATAGTAAATAATATTATACTTAGGACAGTTTTTTTTACCGAACAGGTGCCTGTGTTTTGATCCATGATTTCGGATAGCCAAATTTCTTTTAATAATCAAGTTAATGGATGGTTTTCTTATGATATATTTTGCCTGGGATTTATTCTCATTAGCCTCCATCTTGTAGGGCAATGCAGTGAATAGTTCTCATTGAGCAACCAATTTTAAACATGCATGCCAGAAATATATAGGGTGAAATATTTACAATCTTAAGATTATGAATTAATAGAGGCTTTAAAAAATGTATTTGTATAAGAAAAATAGTGTTTACTTCAAATGCAATTTATTCCTTTACTTTATTTTCTTTAAGTCAAGATATACCGTATGTTTCTGACTTTCAACTCGTTTGGAAAAGGTACTTGTATATTGATCAGACCCCTGCAATGTTTGTTTTTTATTGTGTTTAATATTCCTGCAGTGTTCCATACTTACTACTTATCATCTTAGTCGGCAGACATTACACACACCGACATTGCAAAATGTGTATAGATCTATAAATCTGATATACCAACGAGAAAAATATATGAGTCATTATCAAAATTCGCCAATATTTTGGTCACAAGCCGATAAAAAAGTATATGAAGTAAAAATTATATAAAAATTCTAGGGATGTCAAATCGGTCAATTTTTAATACTCGGTTACTCGGACGTTTTTCCGATCGAGTACCTGGGTACTCGGTAAAAGTGTAAAAAAAATATGAACAAGTAAATTGATAACTGTAAAACATTGTAAACTCGTGTAGAAATAAAACCAGATGCACTGATAGAAGGCTTAACCGTAAATGTATCTCTGTTGTAATAATGATGAGCACTTCGTGCCCGAGGAAATTTAATGTAACATTTTTTAAAGTTAATTTTTTTTATCAGATAAACACAAGAAATAAAATCATAAGTGGTTCACAGTGTTTTTGTTTAAAAAAAAATAATCTGCTACGTAATTGTAATGCAACTATTGTCGCGTTTGACGACCAGGTATCAGTCGTCAAAGCTACGTACAGTATCAACTAGAACTTGGTCAAGTTCTCCTAACAAAGCGGATTTACGATTTTCGTACACTTTTTTCGATCCTAGATTTTATAATATTACGGGACGGTATTTTGTAGTTTGGTGCAACGATGGACATTGTTTTTTTTTTTTAAGCCTTTGTCTTCGACCAGTTGTATTGGCATGTAATCAAACACAACCATATCAACAATTGCACGTGTAATATCATCCGCTCTTTTCCAGATAATTTACGGAGAATTGACAAAATTATCTAATTTATTTAAACATGATGGACCTTAAACGATGTTCAGTGAAAACAAATAATTAACGCCAAACAAAAAATAAGAGAAGAAGGCAGCCGAAGGTGAGAAAAACCAGGTACCCCAGGTACTTGGTCACGATCATTACTGTATAAACACTGCCAGAGGCGATAACGGTCGTAGTAAATCCTAATACCATATGTACAAGTGCAATGAGCATTTTATGTTTTAAAACAGATTGTTTATGCATTAATAAATAAACTTAGAAATATTCAGAAATACACATCCAAGAAACCGAGTACCGATTTTAGTATTCGATACTCGGACGTTCGATCGAGTACCCGGTTAACCGGGTACTCGTTGACATCCCTAAATATTTCACATCACTATTTAGAATACATTATTCTGTAGTTGGCAGAATATTAATTTTTTTAGCTGTGTGATATATTTAAAGAAAAAATGCATTGATAACAGTTCAAATAAGCACATTTTGTTATGTCCTACACTCCTTTCCATTGAATTAACAAGTGTTTTATGGCCAAATATTGTTCATTTTCTTTTTTAATTTTTTCCTTGTATGCCTTAAACACTATTCATAATAAATGCCATAAAAACACTAAAATTGTCCTAAATAAGCTCATCTTATAAATATGAAGACAAAAATGTGTGTCCCACGAGTTTTTGTCTCTCCTGTTACGCAAATGAAAATCCAGAAAATAGAAATATTTAGAATGAACTTTTCTGCCTTAATTTCATTTGCATGATACTAGGTTGTTAATGTAATTATATAAATCTGATTAGCTTGAATCAAATGTTCAAAAGAAAACTACAATTTACGCAGTAGAAAAAATTGACATCCATACTGTTACATTGAAATAAAGCTTTAACAATGGAGTGAAACAATTTTAACTTCTTTTTCAAAATAACTGAAACATTTTGTTTCAAACATACTGCATCATCAGCTTGTATGGTAAGCAATAAGGAAAGTAAATGACCAAATATAGAGAAATTGTCTACCCTTTTATATGTCCATCCTGTTACGTGTTAATTTGTAACAGTAAAGACAATTTTTGTAACAGGAAAGACTAACGTTACATAAAATGTGGATTTTAGACCCATCTCATCATTAACCAAGAAATTTATTGCATGATTTTTATTAATAGTGAAGTAAGTAACACAAATACACCTTGAGTAAGGATTCATTGTTTCTAATTGTTAGTTGAAACATAAAAAGTGATTTTGTATCAGGAAAGACATAACATATTGTATCAATATGAACAAATTTTCCTTAAGGGACTCCGACCCTCAGCTAGGAAGGATAACTCAAGGTTCTTTGAACTTCTCAGAAAGGCCTAATTAAAAGTAGAAATTTTTATCCCGAAGAAGCATTTTTAGATACCAATGTTTAGTAACATGATATGAAATTAGAAGTGATTTATGGAGCTTTGCAAAGAACCTTGGAGCACATTGAGAGTCATATAATGAAAATTGTTGCATGAAAATATTTAATTTTCAATTTTCATTTAAAGACTTTTTGATTTAAATTATAATTTATAGAGTTGTCCTTCCTGGCTGAGGGTCGGAGTCCCTTAAATCAGAAAAATGTGGACTTTTATTAATTTGTCAGATTTAATATTGTTTTCATTTTATTATTTTGTAGTATTCATTCTATTTTTTATTCTTTTTTTAACTATGAAAAGATAATTTTTGATATTAAAGGACTTCTAAATTTAATTCTGTAACAGGAAAGACGGGTATTGCTATAAAATAAACAATTTTTGAGAACTCTTTTTTTATATAGTACAGTATAATTGTTGAATAGTCTTTGATGGAAAAAAAATCATTTTAAAAATCATTTTTTAGCCTTTTACCCATAATATAAATTCAATATATGATTGTTTATTTATTAATTCAGTGCAACAGGAAGGACACAATAAATTATGTTACTTAGCTATAGACAGTATATATTTTTTCATGTCTAAACAAAAGTTTCACTCAGCTTAAGGGATTTGTTACTGCCCTGTTTAGGTTGGAATTGAGGCCCGATTCCTGAGGGTCATGATTTGAACAAACCTTAACTGAAGATAAAGATGCATCCAAAGAAATACCCAGGTATTACTGATCATGGCTTTGCTACATGTAATGAGAAGATTTTAAAAGATTTTTCATAATTATTTGTATCCCGAATATAACTCTAAATTAACCAATAGATGCCAAACCCTACACCAGTGATCATGATTTGAACAAATTTGAATGTACACTAAATATAAATGCCTTTATTTTGATTTGACTGATCAAGGGTTTGCTGTTCCTGAAAAGAGATTTGTCGATGTGTGTCCAAACTTACGCCAGTAATATTTTGATCATTCATAATGCCATACCCTACCCTAAGGGGTCATGATTTGAACAAACTTTAATCTACACTATGTCATGAAGCTTTACATTTAAATTTTATCTTTTCTGGTCTTTTTTTAATGACTTGTCAAAGAATTTTATTCTTTCTTAATTATCTATTGGAAGAGGGTGTGACCCTTCATTTAAACAATTTAAATTTCCTCTACATAAGATATTCTGTGCTAAATATAGTTAAAATGATTTTAAAAAAATGTAAGAAGTTTAAGAAAACATTAACAAGTAAACACCAACAAACAAAACACAAATCTCAATCAGGAAAGCTCACCTGAGCATTTGGCTCAAATAAGCTATAGTAAACATCATGAGTGTTTTTTTTAGGGGGGATTGTTTTTTATTTGTTTGTTTGTTTGTTTTCGTTTTGTTTTGTTGAAAATTGCCATGTGATATAATTTCCCAATCAGTGATAAAATGAAATTAAAGACCCAATTTTTTTTACCGTACTGTTACCTGAGGAGGGGGAGTGGTCAAAGTAACAGTGGTGTTATTTACCTGGAGATCCCCAATACCCAAGATGTCAAAAATCTGTGTATACGTAGCATTACACAGGAAGTCTGTGTCTGGTGATCAGGGCCAACATTCCGTGTTTCATGTCTAAATTTGAGTGAAACTACTTGAAACAATTAAAATATTTCAATATAAAATTTCTTTATAAATACTTTCAGCGATATCTAATGAAGAAAAATTATAAAGAAAATTAATATCGGTTTATATTAAAAAAAAAAAAGACAAATTAAAGAAAAGAACACAGAGTAAAACTATAAAGTAAACATATCTTTTTTTAAATTAAACTTGTATAAATATCAACATTAAAAAAAATTGAAATATTCCATTCAAAGGTATAGGCCTATCCGTCGTGTGAACATATATATGTACAATGTGCCGTACCGCCTATTGCCTACGTTCTGATCAACAATATGTCGAAAATATTCACCAATGCCGGGTGTTCGTGTGTTTAAATTATTTTTAATGTTTGCAAGATTTCTTTTTTTACTTTTGAGCATTGATCTTTGGCTGTATATATTCACTTTTTAATTTCGAATATTGGGTATTGACAGATGTTAGGAAATTCGAACTAAAAGTTACAATCTCGAAACTCCTAGCTGTTTCTGACATTTCAGAACTTTACAACGGAACATGGTATAGATTGTATTCATATGTATTCATATCCATACGTAGATAAAACATGGGATTAATGATTTTTTCTATCCGTGCCGTTTGTGCTAAATATCGCCTAAGATACATTAAAGCCGTTGTGACAAAAAGCAATTATTTTATGAAGCCATTTTTTAATCTACTCTCAATTGTTTTTAAAATAAAATTTACCAAGATTTTTTCTAACCCTCGTGTATATGTTACAGTAAATATGTGAAATCAGGAATTTCATGTATTTCCTAAAACATTCAGTAAATACATGTATTTACTGGCTGTTTTAGGAAATATTGTAATTACTGAATAGCTAGGAAATTCGTGTATTTACTAAAAATATTAGCCAATTTTACACGTTTTTACTGAACAAAGCAGGATGAATAATATATGCATATCCTTTAAAACATCCAGTAAACATACACATACTAAAATTATTCTTTTAAAGCAGCATTTGATAAGAATATTTTCTACAAAGCTGACGTTATGCATTAGTTTTGAATTCCTTTATTGTACTTCTTATGTAAAAGGAAAAAGGAAGTTTCTAATATTCACATTTCATAAATATTTCTAAAGAAGCTATGAATTTAGATCATTTAGCATAAGAATAATGTATTTGAAATAGTTTTTTAAATAATCTTTATTATAACATTTATAAAAAATGTACGAATTGTAAATGGTGATATAAGGGGTACATCTGTTCAATCGAGTCTCACATCTTTGAAATTATGGTAAAATAGATATGTTTTGCAATTTTCAGTTAATTCAAACTCAAGTTGTTTTTTTTTTATTTTGAAGTATTAAAATTGTTAGAGTGGAAAATTCCTCAAAGTAAAATTCTAATTTCAATTCCTGACTTTAATTTCGTTACATTATGTGTATTTTACAAGGGGGGGGGGGATGGTTTGTTGCATTTTTGAGGAGACAGCATAAAAATTGTTTTATTTGTAAATAAGATGCTTCAGGGTTTTAAATTTACTGTCAAAACCTGTGACATTGTATGAATATCTAATAAGATAAGAAATGCCAGTAAGCGATTTTAGTTTTTTAGATAAAAATAGATAAAATAATTGAAAGTTAGTTAAAGTATGTTGTGATATAGAAAACACATTCCAGTAAAGATGAGAGCAGAGTATCATTATAATTTAAGTTAATATTTACAAATAATACATTTTCAAAATTTATACATAAATAAAATATTATTTATTCACATATGCTATGCTCACTGATATGAACATTGATTATAATGTGCACCTATTCATATTTTATGATTCACATTTTAAATTATCCCACGAAAACGCAGTCAGTAAATATGTGTAAAAAGTATTGAAAAGTTCAGTAATTACGTGTATTTCCTAACTGAAATTAGTAAATACGTGTATTACCTATGCAGAATAGGACTTTCATGTATTTCCTAAAATTCAGGAAATACGTGAAATTCCTGGTTACACATATTTACTGTAACATATACAAGGCGGCTACATGAAAGTGTTTGACGCGTGACCAGTCAATCGTTTTCAAAGGACACAAACCCAGACTATCAGGTAGCACGGTAGCTGGCCTGTCAATCAAATCAGAAGCTATTGTTTTTTTAATGATTGACAGGCGGTAAATTATTGATCTTGAATCAGGTAGATTTTGGGGGCGTTAACATAAAATTGGGTGTTTAAATTCCCAATTGTAATGACCTAGCTAGGACTCATTTCCTAATTGCAGTGGAAAATTCTCAAGTTACTCAAACAACTTGCCCAAAACATCCACTTTTTTGAACTACCAGGTAATATTTCATATTTCTATATTTAGAAAAACAGTGAAAAAAGAAAGTTTTCTTCTGAAGAAAGGTAAAACAAAATTATACAGGCAAAAGGGGGATGGCTCTCCAAATCCATGTTTTTCTTTTAAATGGAGGTTAAATACGTTTTTAGACTCTACAAAGTGTCTTGCTTTTATGTTGTAAATGCCAATATTTGCAAGGCAAACAATTTTCCTAATGTTTATCCTACTTTGTTTTACATTTTACATCTAATTCAGCAATTATTCTAAGTTAAATCTAATTAACATGTAACATTGTTTTGTACTATTACAATACTGGGTATTTTGGAAAAGTCGCTCCTGTAACAGTCATACATATTCATTATTTTTATACACTATTTGTTCCTGTCTTAACTTTAACGTAAATTTTTATCATTATTTGGGAACACCAGTGTAAATTTTCAGGATTAATTAAATTATGTGTTTAACAAAATGAAGAATTTGATGAAAATACACAGAAATTTCTCTCCTGTTGCATGTTCTGTTCTTTTCTGTTACACTTTTTAACTGAGAGACCAAAAAACCTTTCAAGGTCATATCTTTATGGAATTGGTTTAGTTACTCTATAAACCTTATAATATATTCACAGATTTCAGACTGAAACTGATTCAATATTTACTTTCCAATCATTTCTAAACTAGAACTTAGGATTCTGTTACAGGAGAGACATGTCTATTGCAAAGTAATGTCTTTCCTGTTACGGGCCTGTCTTTCCTGTTACATGCACTATAATCATGAAAATATGTGCTTTATACATGTATGTGATTGTTACAAGATAGGATCTACATGCATGCATAAAATGCCATTTCTTATCAAATGTGTGAATGCGGTTTTTTATACTAATTTTTACAACTGTAAAATGGTGAAAATATTGACCAAAATGATGTTCAGATTTGAAAATTATCTCTAAAATCATTGTAAAAATTATTTTGCTCCTGTTTCATTGAAAAACTATAACTTTATTTGTCATGCTTTCACAAACTAGGCTGAACTAATTTTATAATTATTTTTCCACCTCATAATAGTAAAACTTGCATTATTGTGTCTGTAACAGGAAGGACAAAATTTTAGGAGAACCAGTATTTTGATTTCTTCTTACTCTGAAATCAAATAATTTCCTGGGGGGAGTTGAGTGTTTTTGTGTTCTTCAGATTTGTGTCTTATAGTAACGATTAAAAATATTTAATTCTAAATGCAAGGAATTTGTTGATTTTTCCAATATTTTTTTCTGCGTTATTTTATAATGACTCATATTTTAGTTATACACTGTATCATTACTAAATAATCAAAACATAAAAAATTACGCCATACTTCTAGTTTTCTTGCTTACCGTATGAATTTGTAAATATTCATGACCATGAATTTGTAAATATGCATACCCAACACTCAACCGAACGTATAATCTCACAGCATTCATATTTTTAACTAATGTTTGGACTATATGTAATATCTACAAAATATAAGTACATACCCTTTTTTATTTGTCATTCAGATCACAAAAGCCATATTGCTTTTACTATTTGATATAGAGCCAAAAGCACATCTATAAAAATTGTTTGGTTACCCTAATCCGACCGATTGAAAAAAGTGACCCGATTCAAAAGGTTTTTTTTTCTACATTCCTGAAAATTACATATTTTTTTCGTTTTTATTCTACAAAGCCCCTCAACAAATACAGAACTTGCAGGAAAAAAGGTTTTCTAGCCTTCCTACTGACCCAATAATTTTACCCTGAGTTGGGAGAGGGCAAGCAAACATATTGTATAGACCAATGATTTTGTTACAAGTATTTTATATACATGTATGTGAAATATGAAAGCCCTATTTCTTCCCATTCAAAAGCCATGATCTAGGTTCATTTTTGGTGACGGAAGGACTACTTGACAGACGGACAGCTTGAAAGATGGACAGACGAATGAGATTTAATGCCCCTCACTTCCACGATATCGGTGGAAAATAATGATGATGTCATATGTAATCACTTGCTAAATACGTTTTCCTGAAGTAAAATTATTTAAAGGACATTCGAAGTGCAATCCACTGATATATATTTTTTTCAGTTGATTGAAAAGTTGCATGAATTATCAAACAAATTATTAGTTTTTAGAATACCTGTGCCTAATTAAATCTCAAATACTAGTGTCCTTTTCTGATGAAATTATGCTCGTTTCATTGTCTGGCTTCATTGTTGACGTCATTGGCTCTTCTTCTCAAGAACGACTTGACCATTTTTAACAAAACTTGACACGGAGTATCCTTTATCTAGGAATTTAGGTTTGTTCAAGTAAAAAACAACAGTTGGGTTCGGTTAATTATAAAAATTATTTCCCTCAAAATATCTGTGTAGATAAAGTATACCTGAATCAATGAAACATAGATTGATTTATGTGTGGACAAACTATATGAGCCATAATTTATTTCAACTATACATGAAGATGGGATGTAGAATACCCTAAAACCGTACAATAAGCCGCGACTAATTATAAGTTTTGGTTAGATAGTAGAAGCTTATTCTAAAAACCATCTTATTTTCAAATCACGGCCTATTCTCAATACAAAAGACAGGTAAGCTACGAGAACTAAATCAAAAATTTTTATCAATTAAATCAATGGTAATCGATATTTTGAGAACTACTTGCTCGTCCTAAAAATAGAATATCCCCGGGTATCCAGATAAACTTCCGTAAGAACTAAATGAATAGTGTTCAAGTATGGTAATTCTGTGCATGTTCAAGTATGGTAATTCTGTGCATGTGTTTTGAAAACGGTGAGCTTTTAGCAATGGAGACTACTAAACTTACATCGTGAAATTACGGAAAATTTATGTACCGCTTAATTTTAAAACAGGCTTATTTTTGAATAATTTTCAATGCAAGAAATGGGTGGCTTATTTTCAAAACCGACTTATCATCAAATTCGTCTTTTTTTCAAGGTTTTAGGATATGTCTTTAAGCTTTGTTAAAAACCTTGAAATTCTAATTCAGTTTTTAATAGCATTTACAGTATTGCAGTTTTGAATAATCAACCTAAAAATTCGTAATGCTACTTGTTCGAAATAGAGATATAAATTTTTTTATTCCATGTTTACCACTTATTCCGTGGATGAAACATTTGGAGATAATGAACAGTATTCAGAAGTCCACCTTAATCATTGGATATATTTCATATCCATCAGTTATGACTTTTCAATGGGTTTATCCATAGAGAAATGACGTATTTTTTAATTCAAAACATCGATGGTAATGTATTTAACCTGGGGTAAAAAGCTTTTCCAATGAATTGTTGGATATGAATATTATCCTACCCACTGTGCTATATTTTTCAATGAAAGCACCCGTTAATCACCAATTTAAGGTCAGTCGATCGACATTTGTGTGTTTTCAATTGAGAATTGTTAATGCATTTTCCTTTCTCCGACCAAGGAGCAAATCGCAAGACAAGTCGGCGGACAGTGGCTAGTTGTTCCTTAGTGGCACCTAATCCTAAATGATTTTTTTTTCTGAAGTTTATGTTTGCTATGCTTCCGAATTGTGTTATATTTATAAACATTTTGTATTCACGATGTCCAGGTTTGATTTCAAATTTGAAATATGAATAATTGCTGTTTTTATTTTGAAAAAAGATTTACATGTACATGTTTATACATTAGTTTTTCATCCTTATATACGTTTAAAAAAGTTCCATAAAATACTTTGTGCTATCAAGTACATTGCTTGCGGATTTATGCTTTTTGTGCAGAGTGTAATCAGAATATCTGAGACATGATAGTATTAAAGAATTAAGAATCGACGAATAGTGAGACATTGAATTTGTTCTGTTGTCTTTTAAATTGGAATACCAATTAGAAATTTAACACATTTTGTAAGGCTCAATAGCAACTAATAGTAGCAATAAATTATAATTAGCGGTACATCTCTTTGAGATATAATTTTTTTTTTTACATTTTTTATTTTATTTCCGTTTTTTACTTATAGGTTAGACAGACTTACACAGATTACATTTAGATTTTATGATTGCTGATTTAAAACATTATTAGTCACACAATACTATTGTACGCTAATCTCAAGTTCAAGGAAATTGGAATAATAGAGTAGTTATTTACACGAAACTGACATGATTGATTCTCTCGGAAAGTGAAATTTAATATGACATTACCAAATGACATAACGTATGTTAAAATCATATCCTTCTAACCCGATGCCACTTCTATTAAGTTATGTTCTTATTTGGCCTAAACTGGCTTCCTTAGTCATGAAATTAATTAAATGAGAATTTACTAGTTGATAAAAAATTCCTTTATAAATGTTTTCGAAATCCCTTCATTTCTAAATTGGGTAAGCTATAAGAAACAATTAAAAATAATCTTAAATAGAACTGTTGTACATATCCAATAACGGGGAAAATGAAATTTTAAAAAAGTAAAAATAAAAAAGGTAAATAATACATGAATAATACACTTCCAATTGTACGTGTTTTAAAGGTCTATACTCATTCTGTCCAAAATGATTACATTTCAATTGACCAAATCCGATAATGATCTTTTCTTCATATTTCATTCACACGTTTCAGCTGTGTCTGTACTATGTAAATTAATGAATACTACAATCAAATTGATTTAGACACATTTAACACTCCTTGTTTTGTTATAACCTTAGAAATATCTTTCTATATTAAATTTTTTACTGATAAGAAGTTCGAAGAAAGAGATATTATTTAATCGGTATAATAGTTTCACTGTTGACCAGCCTGCCAATCCAACATATGAATTGATAGACCGAAACAATGCTGGCAGTAACGCAGCTTCACACACTATTATTGATCTAGCTACTAAAATAATTCATGAAAAACTTAGATACCAATTTTTTTAAGAATAAAAAGCAACAACTTTAAAAGGAATATTACATATTTATGCATGTATGACACAAAATATACTACAGATATTCATGAAAAAGTAAAGAAAAGATTTTAAAATATGACACCTGAATTTAATTGATTTTCTTTTATCATTATTAGTAGTATTTATGATTAAACAGTTTTATTGTCATATTACCTTTGATATTCGACATTGATAAGAGAGTCACAAATCCAAACGATAAGGTTTAAATTGACCATAGATCTTTCTTTAATTTCTTTAATTGTTAAATCGCATATAAAACCAAATAAAAACTCGAGAGACTGACAACATAATGACGATAGTTGATAGAAGTTTGGTTTCTACTGAGAATCAAATATAAACTAGAGAGGCTGACAACATAATGACGATAGTTGATAGAAGTTTGGTTTCTACTGAGAATTAGATATAAACTAGAGAGGCTGACAACATAATGACGATAGTTGATAGAAGTTTGGTTTCTACTGAGAATCAAATATAAACTAGAGAGGCTGACCACATAATAACAATAGTTTATAGAAGTTTGGTTTCTACTGAAAATCAGATATAAACTAGAGAGACTGTATAGGTAAATCAGACTAATCAACTTAATCCAGACTGTGTCATTAATTGTTTTGGGCAATGTCGGAAATGAATTAGAAACTATTAACAAAAGAATAATAATTGCAGAAAATAGCCCAGTTGTGAATTCGAGTAGATATGGGTTAACCAACAGTTTGCCCAAATAAAATTTCAATTAAAAATAGTCCTAAACCCTGGTTTTTTCTTACTTTAAAATGAATAAATTGAATTTTAAAAAGCTACTGCTAGTAATGAAACATGTTTACGATGTTGAACAGGACTTCATTCTTTGGTTATAAATAATATTTCATACACTATTACAATAGGCTTAATAATATTTATACCCCCCGCTTGAAAAGCGAAAGGGTATATAGTAATCGTTATGTCTGTTCGCCAATCTGTCCTTCCGTCCGTCCGTCTGTCTGTTACGCTCTGGTCTAACTCAAAGTAAAATAATATTTATTATACTTATGACAATTTCTTTTTACCGAACAAGTGCCTGTGTTTTGAACCATGAAATAATCAAATTAATAGATGGTTTTCTTATGACATATTTTGCCTCGGAGTCATTCCCATTAGCCTCCATCTTGTAGGGCAAAGCAGTGAATTTGAGCAACCAATTTTAAACATGCATGCCAGAAATATATGGGGGGGGATATTCACAATCGTAAGATTATGAGTAAATATAGGCTTTCACAAACGTATTAGTACAAGAAAAATACTGTTTACCGTATGCTGAATATATGTTTCTGAATTTCAACTGGTTTGGATATAGTACGTGTATATTGATCAGACCCTGGAAATTTTGGTCTTTTATTGTGTTTGATATTCCTGCAGTGTACCATACTTAATACTTATCATCTTAGTCGACAGACATTCCACACACCGACATTGCGAGATGTGTATAGATCTAAATATCTGATATACCAACGAGAAAAATATATGTTAATTATACACTGTTCCATTATAGGATTAAACGTTCTTTTTGAAAAAATTATCGATATGTAAACTCTTGACATTTTACTCACAAACTTAATAAAAGTGCGAAGCACTTTTATGTTAAGTTTGTGAGTAAAATGTCAAGAGTTTACACATCGATAAATTTTTCAAAAAGAACGTTTAATTCTTATAATTCCAATATCGAATTTTTAAAAATATTTAAATTATTTCTCTTTGAGGCCTCCATACAATCCGTTATTTCTGGACGGCGTAGGAATACATTTTACCGTAAAGGAACGTAATCAAGATGAATTTCGATAGAGTTCAACTTAAATTGTGAAAACAATCGATAAATAAACTTATAACAACTAATCGAATGTTGTTTAAGTCAACAAATATCGTAATTACGAGTTTACTTCAGAATAGTTCGTCTTTGAACATGGCCATGTTGACATAAACAACAACTCTCATATCGAAAGTTGCAGACCGACGACGTCTTCAATTTGCACTTGTTTATTCAAATATTGAGGAACAATATAGAAAGTAAATATGAATTTGATGCTAATAGGGCAAGAGTTTGAGGTACGTTTCTTTTCCCTGTCAAAACGATACAGACTGAGCTTATTTTCTACGTATGAACGTTGAGACAGCGATATTTTAAAATTCACACTCGTGATCGGACAGTGACATAAACATTTTCACGGCGTCCATCAGTTAGGCAGTCTAGTACCTATGTTGCCAGTTTTGTTTAAGCCCTAATTAAATTTAAAGTTTCTTGTATTCATTATTTAGCCAGAACAGACCCAGAAATAACTGCTTTCATTGTTTATACGATAACCTAGTAGTGTCATCAAGAAAGTAGTTCTGATTGAAAGAATTTATCGATGTGTAAAAATTTTCTGGAACGTGTTCTCGTCCAATCAAAACACAGGAAATCAATAGATAAAATGAAGATTGGAATTATTACTAAATAATCAAAACATGAACAAATTACGACATACTTCTAGTTTTCTGGCTTACCGTATGAATTTGTAAATATTCATGACCATGAATTTGTAAATATGCATACCCTGTGCATCACTCAACCGAACGTATAATCTCACTGCATTCATATTTTTAACTAATGTTATGGACAGTATCTAATATCCACAAAATATAAGTACATACCTTTTTTTATTTGTCATTCAGATCACAAAAGCCATAACCATGAAAGGAATAAATCTCAAAGGGCATATAACAGGTCGAAATCTGAAGCATCTCTTCATACAGAAAGTAGGAGGAGCCGTTCATGTCAAAATTACACTACTTATAGACATTTCCAATTATGAGCGCCACGAGCTCGGACTCGTACTCTGTACTTCAATAAATAAGGGGCTGTATCAAAAGTTTAAAAAGAGGGTTTTAAGGTAGACGGATTTTATGTTATTTTCCGCGGCAAATTAAAAAAAAGGCAAAGACAAATTTAATACTAGTATAGATTTATCATTTGTTTTCTTCTGCATGACAAGCAGCGCAAATATTGACTGTTTGTCTTATTTTGTTCCTTGGATGCCTCTACAGTAAGCCTATGGCACGGATCAATTTCATCTCTCAAATTACTGTTGTACATTTATTCTGTGTTTATTAACTTTTCTGTTTAATGTTCTGCATTTTCGCTGCTGATCTACAGATCTTCTAGGAATCTAGGAAACAGTGTTTTTGTTCGTTTTTAAATATGTCAAAATTTGACACGGTCCCTAAACTTTTTTAAACAACTGTCAGAGTAAGTGTGCGAGTACGATCTCGAGATCGCGAAATCTGGAAATGTCTATTGCAGGGGGCTTTAGACATTCACGTTACAGAAAAAATTACTATACTAATACTCATGTTTTTGCTGTGAAACACTCTCTATGTAATGATTGAGATTTTTCGAATTTGTAAAAGTTTTGAATGTTTCATCAGAATTCTTAATCTAACTGATTTTATTTTTTTTTTTAATTTCAGCCGCAAAACTTATTGACGGGTATAAATTTTAAAGCACATTTAAAAAAAATTCTTTAGTATTTATACTCTAGGCTTCATGACTATTTTTATGATCTCTTGCGTGAAAATTATTCCTAAAGTTGCACTAAAAAAAGTCCTAGTCCAAATATAAAAAAAAATTGTTTGGTTACCCTCTTCCGACCGATTGAATAAAATGGCTTCATTGAAAACGTTTTTTCTGCATTCCTGGAAATTAAATACGTATTTTTTTCCTTTTTTTTTACAAAGCCCGTCAATAATAATACAATAAAATCTGCAGAAAAAGATTTTCTTATACCTTCCTACTGACTCAATAATTTTACCCGGAGTTGGGAAGAGGGCAAGCAAACATTGGTTAAATGGGTTTGTTTTTGTTCACAGGTAATGTTACTCCTACAAGTAAGAGCCTCGGTTAACGTCCCTTCGCTCCTTATATACCTCGGACTCTTACATCCGAAGGTCATTTTCTAACGAGCGCGTTCCGCCTGAGATTTTGGGCGGAACGTATTATGCGTGAAATAAACTGTTAACAAGTAATTTTCAGGTACCTACGTGTTTGCATGGGGTATGAAAGTCACAAGAAATAATGAAATCCATTTTATTCAGTGTGCATTATTGTTAATTAATGAAAATTGTCATTGTTCCAATTTGTCACCAAAAGTACTTTCGATTTGACTTCACATTAATTTTGCGGATTGCTTGTCAGAAAACGAAATTTTCGTTGCATTACACTGGTTTCGTTTCGTCAGATTTTCTGAATTCCATTTCCGAATTGTAAACAGACGACTTGTTTCAATTTCTGCTTCGATTTAAAAAATAATGGATTTATTGCTAATACGAGAGGTTATCAGTGTTTAATGCGTAAGTTTTATCGTAAATATTGAGTATTTTATTTTTTCGTACCATTAGTTAATATACAAAGCCTTATTTTTTAGTAAAATAATTTTTTTCCACTTGGGGTTTCAGCGGCGAGAATTTTTACAATGGATGCTAGAGGTTACGCGGCGCCAAGTCAAAAGTATCTCGCCGTGAACCTCTAGCATGCTGGAGTAAGGTAATGTATGTATGTGAAATATGAAAGCCCTATTTCTTCCCATTCAAAAGTCATGATCTAGGTTAAAGTTTTGGTGAAGGACGGACTACCAAACAGACGGACAGCTTGACAGACAGACGGACGAATGGGATTTAATGCCTCTCACTTCTATGACAGCGTTGGAAAATAATGATGATGTCATATGTAATCACTTGCTGAATATGTTTCCTTGAAGTAAAATTATTTAAAGGACATCTGAAGTGCAATCCACTGATATATTTTTTTTTTCAGTTGATTGAAAAGTCGCATGGATTATTAAATAAATAAATTGTTTTCAGAATACTTTAAATTTCAGGTAATTAGTGTACTTTTCTGATCAAATTATGCTCGTTGCATTGTCTGACGTCATTGTTGTCGTCGTTGGCTCTTCTTCTCCAGAACGACGCAACTAGGTTAAGGGCTACCCTTATGCAGAGCCTCGGGAATTCGATACTGTATGACGTCACGGTGAAATTGTGCAAATGAATCTCGGCGAATAAATAATAATTTTCTTTTTCATATACACTTACATACTTTGCTTTCTCATGATTATTGTAAATATTAATTAATGTGTAACTTATCTTGTCATTATAACACTATTCGAATGTAAAATCAAAGCCAACTTGATCTCGCTGTACTAACAGATATGACGTCATAGGCTAGTTTGACACGCAGTTTCTCTGTACTTGAGACGCAGATCTAAAAAGCTATTAGTGGAAATGAAAATAAGAAAATGAATCTAAATAACCATGATCTGATTAAAATTAATTCATATTTTTGAATGCATTAATCAATAGTTCACAGTCTTATTTAATTGATAACTATCAGGTCTCTTATAAAGCCGCTGTCATGCACTTTTATACAGAAACGTTCTACAATCACATGTACAACCCCTCCAAAATCTCAAAAGTTCAACGATATCCGCTTGGTTATAAATTATAATATTTTATACACAATCATGTAGCTACTGTCCCTACTATTTTGAAAAGTGCTTGGAGCAAGTTGTGCGCTGTTGATTTTTTCCGTAGTTTTACATTTCTTCAATGCGTATAGTGTAAATGCACATAGTTTATCAAAAGTCGGCTAAATTTTTTATAATACCTGGGCATGGAGAAGTTGCTCCCAGCACTTTTCGGGTTAAGGAACTTGTCTTAAAGAAAACAAAAACAAATTCATGGTAAAAAATTATCCGTATATCCTTGAACTTTTACGATCTTTGTATCCGTACATATTTTTTCTAATTTTAAACATGTCACTTGACAAACACCTGATGTACGTGAAGTCGCGTTGGACGATCTCGGTTGAGACCCCATACATACATATGCATTAGTATAGTTCCCATTAAATTAAAACTAATGCTAATAAAAAAAATATCAACATTATATTGATTTGTTCGGAATATTTTAAGGCTTATTTCCTATGGGCGGCCTTAACATATCTGCGGACTTGACCATTTTCAACAAAACTTCACATGAAGTATCCTTTGGGCAAAGAATTTAGGTTTGTTCAAGTAAAAAAATACACCTCTATTTAAAAAGATAAGTTCTGTAAATTAAAACAAATCATTCCCCTCAAAATATCGGTGTAGATAGTATATCTGAATCAACGAAACATAAATTGATTTATGTGTGCACAAACTATATATGAGCTATAATTTATTTCAAATATACATGAAGATGGGATATAAAATACCCTACAACCTTAAAAAAATAAGCCGCGACTAATTTTAAGTTTTGGTAAAAAAGTGGGGGATATTTTCAAAATCGTCTCATTTTCAAATCGCGGCTTATTATCAATACAAGAAACTGGTAAGCAACGAGAACAAAATCAAAACTTTTTATCAATAAATGAATGGTTATCGATATTTGAGAACTACTTGCTCGTTCTAAAAATAGAATATCCAGATAAACCTCTTTCAGAGCTAAATGAATAGTGTTCAAATATCTTAATTCTGTGTGCAAGTTTTGAAAACAGTGAGGTTTTAGTAATGGAGACAACGAAACGTACATCGTGAAGTTATGGAAAATTAATGACCGGCTTATTTTCAAAACAGGCTTATTTTCGAATAATTTTCAATGCAAGAAATAGGTGACTAATTTTCAAATCCCACTTATCATCAAATCTTATTTTCAAGGTTTTAAGGTACGTCTCAACGCTTTGTTATAAACCTTGAAATTCTAATTCAGTTGTTTACAGTATTGCAGTTTTGAATAATCAACCTAAGAATTCATAATGCTACTCGTTCGAAATAGAGATGTATAAATTCTTTTATTCAATGTTTACCCCTTATCCGGTGGATGAAATATTTGGAGATAATGAGCAGTATTCAAGTTCAAAATTCCACATTAATCATTGGATATATTTCATATCCTACAGTTATGACTTCTCAGTGGGTTTATCGTTAGAAAAATGATGTATTTTTTAATGTAAAATATTGATAGTAATGTATAAAACCTGGGATAAAAAAAATTCTCCAATGAATCGTTATTATATATGATTATTATCCTACGCACTGGGTTTTTTTGTTTAAAAGAAAACTTGAATTTTCATAGAAAGCACCCGTTAATCACCATTTTAAGGTCAGTCGATCGACATTTGTATGTTTTCAATTGAGAATTGTACATGTAAATGCATTTTCCTTTCTCCGACCAAGGAGCAAATGGCAAGCGAAGCCGGAGGACAGGGGCTAGTTGTTCCTTAGTGGCACCTTATCCCAGTTTTTGTTGTTTTTTTCTGAAGTTTATGTTTGCATTGCTTCCGAATTGTGTTATTTTAA